>NC_043968.1:9393007-9510507 GCF_902148855.1 Sphaeramia orbicularis
ACAGGAACTGATTTAGTGCTGCAGGATGGCGACACATAGACAGGCCAAACACCAAGGCAGTTATGTCATAACTCCCCTCTGTTGGACAAATAACTAGGGCAATGGCACAGTTTTCCAGCTCCTGCCCTCCCTCCATGCCTCCATGCCTCCATGCCTCCAGCTCTGTACCCACTCATATCTCCCTCTCTCTGCTGCAGTTTATGCACTGTGTCATAAACCCATCTAAAGTGGAGATTAGAGAGATCAGATGAGAGCCAAGGATCCTTTTGGTACAGGCAGATGAGGTGTTGATATTTTTGTAAGCGCTGCCTGTGACGGAGCGTGGCGCAAACAGCATGACAGGAGAGACAGAGAATAACAACCAGGGTAAGGAGGGAGAGGATGACTGGCTAATCTCAAACAGAAATAAGATCTTACGTAAGCAGACATGCTGTGGGCCTCAGTTAGCCCGGCCCTACTGTTTGGCTGTTGGTCATGAACGCGCATCATGAACAACAGCGGCGTGCGTGCGTACGTTCGTGTGCATAAATCCCTTCCTGCTCATAGACTCAGCAAACCTGCGTGTCCATTCATGCTCTCATTCATTCATATCCTTCATTATGAAAGAATAAGGGCCGTGAAGAAGTCATCTGTGTGTGGCTGCCTTCGTGTGCTATAAGGATTATGGGAAATATTACTTACCAACTCAAAAATTGCACCTGAACGCCCCCTCATGATGTATCATGACAAGGGATGTTACGATATGAAAATTTCATATCATGGTTATTGTGACCAAAATTATCACGGTTATCATTATTATCGCGGTATTGTTGAAACTGTGCTCCAAATGTTCAAAAAGTACTAATACACACACTGAAATAATTTAACCAAGGTGTATTTTGGAAAAAAAAAAAAAAAAAATTTAATAATTGGCACAATATACCTACTGTTGGCAGAAACATTTAAGTATTAACCCTTAGTGGTCTGAGCCTATTTTGTCTGTTTTTAGTCCTTTTGATTTTGCCTTATATACTATATAAACAAATGTTTACTATACCCATGTTTGGGATTTTTTTTGTCAGCACAACTTCATCTATATCATCTGTCTATTATTTTTTTCACTTTAACCTACTGTATCAACATAAAAGGCCAGAAAACACAAAACTATATAAAATCTGATTTGAAAAATGTATATAATTTATTGTATAAATAACACAAAGATGTTTAACGTACCTTTTCAAAGACTTTAAAAGTGAATATTGGTTCCAAATATTAGGTATAGAAAATTAAAATTGTAATAAATTAAAACTATTCTCAGATATTTGACATAAAAGCAGATCTTTACATAGGCATTTTCTCCGGAAAAGTGCGGTAATCACACACGGTATTCATGGTAATTAGAATTTAAACGGTAATACTAACCGTCTGCAATTTTACCACGGTTTATCGTTATACCGGTAATCATTACATCCCTAATCATGAAGTATCCACTTTGGAACTGGGAAAAAGATGATAATAACCTTTAAACTTTTCAACATGGTGGAGAGCAATGAGAGATACGTAGCAAATGATGATTAATAATGCTTTTATTAATGTTCTGCTGCTGTTAGCTGATGATTTTGTACATTTATAGTATACGCAATTTGCAAAAAAAAGAACAATTTTACAAAAAATTATGAAAAAATTGATGTTTGTGTGTGTGTAGGTTCACTCTGGCTTCATGCATCAAGACATGCATTAACAGGTCAATTGGTGAAGCTAAATTTCCCATATATGTGAATGTGAGGGTGATTTGTTGTTCATCTCTATATTTGTCAGTGTAAACATGTCCCTGCGACCACGGATAAAGTTCAAAAGATGAAGAAATTAATGAACGCCCTCATTAGTATTGTAGCTTATTTTGGCATCGATCCAGCTGATGTCATCCTGCTTATGCATGTGCTGATGTCAGCATATCAATTGCCAAGTTTGAAGTAAATTGAAACAAAATGATGCTTTTATAGACATTGGAAAATTTCCCCATTATAAGTAAATGGGGAAACAAAAAAGATTTTAAAAATTCATGACAAAATGGAACTTTGACCTACTTTTCCCAAAATGTAATCACATCTGTTTTAGGTCATCTATTTTGGCTGGGTTTGGTATGAATTCAGCCAATGGTTTGCCACTACAGACATGTAAATTTTCACTCATTATAACTAAATGGGGAAAAAAAACAGATTTTAAAAATTCATGAAAAATTGGAACTTTGACCTACTTTTCCCAAAATGTACTCACATCTATTCCGTGTCACTGGCAATATATAAACCCAGTTTGGTATGAATTCAACCAACAGTTTTGCCGCTACAGACATGTAAAATTTCGCCCATTGAAACTAAAGGGGAAAAAAAGAAGATTTAAAAAATTCATTAAAAATTTTAACTTTGACATACTTTTCCCAAATGTGTAATCATATCTATTTTGGGTCACTAGCAGTCTATAAACCCAATTTGGTATGAATTCAGCCAATAGTTTTGCCGCTACAGACATGTAAAATTTTGCCCACTATACAGTAAGTAAATGGGGGGAAAAAAAGAAGATTTAAAAATTCATTAAAAAATTTGAACTTTGACCGACTTTTTCCAAAATGTAATCACATCTATTCTGGGTCACTGGCAATCTATAAACCCAATTTGGTATGAATTGAACCAATAGTTTTGCGGCTAGAGTGTTAACAAACAAACAAACCGAACCAAAAACAATACCCCTTGCCTCCCCTTCAGGGGTGGAGTAATAATAATGATAATAAAAAAGGTTTTAGCAGATAAATTAACATGTCCAAAACTGTTTTACCCAAGTAGCAGGTCACAAATAAATTGTGTGTCAGCCTTTTTTCTTTTTTTTTTTTGGATACAACAACAAAAGCAATTGAACCCAACGCACTGGTAATTTCAGCTTCACAAGTGGAAAGGCTCATCTTCCCGATTGCACCTGAAGGCAGCATTAAGCCTGGGTGCGTTTGTTTCCACCAGCTTATGTGAGCTCCTCTCATGTCATGTCAGGACAACTTAGTGGGTTAAGTCACCATATGTCAGCAGCCAGCAGCACACACACACACACACACACACACACACACACACACACACACACACACACACACACCTGTCCACTCACACTGGAGACTCCTGTCAAGGCTCAAATCAGCATCAGTTTGACAATATTTCTGGAGATTATTATCAGACAGTGAAAAGCAAAGTATAAATACTATATAATATATGATTTACAACAGCAATTACAGCAATTTCATGTTTGGATTATTTTTTAATTGTGAGTGAGTGAGTGAGTGAGTGAGTGAGTGAGTGAGTGAGTGAGTGAGTGAGTGAGTGAGTGAGTGAGTTGGTTTTTGCTGTCGAATGAATCACAGGTTCAGATGAAAATGAATGTGGGTCATTTTTGGGGTTGTAATACAAAAACTACAATTTCATGAAATCTATAAAAGGTTAATGGAAAATTTAAATGACATGACATCAATGACATATTTTTTTGAGGAACATCTGGAATATGAAATTAGAACAGCTTTTTATTACAAAGATATTGTAAGAAAACAACCTCAATGAGTCATAGTAGATTAAGTGATGACAGAGGGGAGAGGGGGATGACCCTTTGGGACAGGTTTTGGGATTACATAAAGGTAGATAGGTCTGCATGTATGAAGGTATGAGTGCACATGTACGTGTGTGTGTGTGTGTGTGTGTGTGTGTGTGTGTGTGTGTGTGTATGTGTGTGTGTGTGTATACAGATATTTATTAGTTGATATCATTATGTACCCACCTTCTTTTGTATCTGTTGCCTGTCTTTTATTTATTTATTTTATTTTTGATCTTTTATGTTTATGAGATAAAAAGTATGTTGAGTCTGTCACCTGAGTTAATTGTTAACGATATACTTCCTGTTCTTGTATGGAGAAACATATTAAGTTTGCCATGTACCAAGCCTTTGAAAAGTTCAATCAAAACTTGGATTTCAAAAAAAAAAAAAAAAAAAAAAAAATTTGGAGCCAAGGTTACAATAGTTTGGGATTTTTCATTATAGTTTAGTTTTATTTAGTTTTGGCTTTTTTTTCTCTAATTCAGTTAGTTTTAATTTGTTTTTAGAGCAGGTTTGCTAGTTTTTATTAGTTTTCATTTTCTTCTAAATGTTTAGTTTTAGTTTAGTTTTAGTATTCATTTCAGTTTCATCATATCTTTTCTCTTCTTCTCTGTCGTCGTATTCAAATAAATCCCAGACAGGACTCTGCTGCTTTCTTCCAACTTTAGTCTCCATGTTTCCAGGTAGAGTGGGGACCAGAAGACGACTGGAAACCACACGTGAACACAAGTGACGGACCGTGCAGTGTCGTATGGTGCCTCTAGCTAAAATTGCTCAAGTGAAATAAATCGATTTCATATCAATCCGACATTGACAAAGACAAAAACTAAGGGAATTTTATCCATAATTTTTATATGTTTTAGTTACAGTTTCAGTTAGTTATCGTTTTTTCTTTTAATTATAGTTTTTATTTATTTCAGTTAACGAAAATGTTTTTTCAATTCTAGTTTTCGTCATTCCGTTAGTTTTTGTTAACAATAATAACCTTGGTTGGGACTAAAAGGTTGTAACCCTCTGAATTACAGACTAAAAAGCCTATCAGAGTTATGTTTTGGTGTTTGTTCTTGCTGACTGCCTCAGCATCCTTCTAAGCCAGGGGTCTCAAACATGAGGCCCGCGGGCCAAATGCGTCCCACCAGAGGTTCCAATCTGGCCCATGGGATGAATTTGCAAAGTGCAAATATTCCACAGTCAAGGCTGTGGAACTCATTTTAGTTCAGGTTCCACATACAGACCAATATGATCTATAGTCAAATAATAACAGCAGAAGAACCGACAAAAAAGAATGACTCCAGATTTTCTTCTGGGTTTGATGTGAAAAAAATAATATTACATTATGCCTATAAATAATACAAACTTGAAATTTATGTCTTTGTTTTAGTGTAAAAATAACATTAAATTTTGGAAATATTTACATTCACAAACTATCCTCTAACAATAAAATGTGAATAACCTGAACAAATATGAACAACCTGAAATGTCTGAAGAAAATTAAGCACAATTTGAACTATTTTCTGCCTGTTCCTCAGTGTTTAGTGTCTGTGTAGATCTGATCCATAATGCACATGTAGAAATGATAAGTTGAAAGGACAATATTGTTAAAATTGTACTTATTTTTCTTAAGAAATTTCATTTTTTTCAGGTTATTCACATCTTTTTTGTTTGGATAGTTTATAAAAGTAAGTATTTAATGGGGTTTTTAGTGCACTTAAACAAAGACAACAATTTGGAGATGTCATTTATTTATAGGTTATTATGCTATTATTTTACTAGTCTGGCCCACCTCAGATCAAATCGGGCTGAATGTGGCCTCTGAAAGAAAATGAGTTTGAGAGCCGTGCTCCAAACCATAAGGTGTGAATTTCCCTGTGTGTCTTCAAATTGTTGTTGTTTTTTTTAATTTTAAACACAAACTTCTGATTTTCCTGATGGTCAGTGAAAGTGATGTTCAGGATTTGTAAACAGAGTAAATAAGTGTTTAGTGTCTTTGTAGATCTGATCCATAACGCACATGTAGAAATGATGAGTTGAGGTAGAATATTGTTAAAATTGCACTAAATTTTCTTAATTTTAAAATTTAAATTTCAGTTTTTTCAGGATATTCACATTTTTTTGGATAGTTTATAAAAGTAAGTACTTTCATGGAGCTGTCATTATTTATAGGTTATCATGTGATTATTTTACTGGTCCTGCCCACTTTAGATCCAGTTGGGCTGAATGTGGCCCCTGACAGACAAAGACTGTGACACCCCTGTTGTAAGCCGTGCTGTTCCCCTGTTTCCCCGTCAGGCTCATGGGTGGAGCTGGAGGAGCTGATCGCAGCCGTGGGCCGCAGGGACAGTGTGCCAGGGCCGCAGGACAGCGTCTCCTCCGCCCTGCAGGGGGAGCTGGAGAGGATCCTTCTGGAGGCACAGCTGGAGTGTGAGAGGAGTAGAGACAGGTAATGATGCAGTTTGTTTGGGTGCAGTTTTTGTTTTGGTGTGCGTTTTGGGGCGTCGAGCTGCGCGCCGAGCTGTAAATAATCATTTGTACAGTAATGAGTTACATCCCAGGCTCAGTGGAGCAATGGTGGTTTTTCATAAAATGTGTTTACTCTCTCAGTGTTTGTTTTATGGGAAATGTAAATGTTTATTCAGTCACAGTTGGCGTGTATCTCTTAAAGTAAAAGCACTGTTAATGTCTCTGCTGTGTACAGCCCTCCACAGGTGGGTTCTCCACGGTCCACTGGTTCCCCCAGACCGTCCAGTGAACAGGACAGTGACTGCATCACCATACAGGTACATGTTTACAAAATAAACACAGCAGGCTTCTAAAATGCTAGAACAGGGGTCTGCAACCTTTATTATCAAGAGACATTTTGCCCCCTCTTCCGCCGAAAAAAATAGTCTGGAGCCGCAAAAAGAAACAGAGCTCATAAACTTTTAAAAGTTTTAATCTTTTTTTTTTTTTTTTTTTACATTTTATCTGTTACAACCACTGAATACAGCAAACAGAAGTGCAGTGTGGAATGGATTCTGGAGTATGATTACTCTAAAAGTACACAGTAAAAGTAGTTCATAGTATTTGTGCTAGTAGTACATGAAGTACTAATACCACATATACCAAATTCATGAGGTACTTTTTGGAAAAAATAATTTTATTCATCATTGAATTTAGTCTTAAAGCCTATTTCAGACGAAAACAAACACTTTTGAAGCTTGGAAGGATTTTTGAGTATGATTACTCCAAAAGTACAAAGTAAAAGTAGTTCATAGTATTTGTGCTAATAGTATATGAAGTACTAATACCAAATATACTGAATTCATGAGGTACTTATTGGAAAAAATAATTTTATTCATTATTGAATTTAGTCTTAAAGCCTATTTCAGATGAAAACAAACACTTTTGAGGCTTGGAAGGGATTTTTGAGTATGATTACTCCAAAAGTACACAGCAAAAGTAGTTCATAGTATTTGTGCTGATCGTATATGAAGTACTAATACCACAAATGCCAAATTCATGAGATACTTTTTGGAAATCATAGTTTTGTTCATCGTTGAATTTAGTCTTAAAGCCTATTTCAGATGAAAAAACAAACACTTTTGAAGCTTGGAAGGGAATCTGGAGTATGATTACTCCAAAAGTAAACAGTAAAAGTAGTTCATAGAATTTGTGCTAATAGTATATGAAGTACTAATACCAAATATACTGAATTCATGAGATACTTATTGGAAAAAATTATTTTATTCATCATTGAATTTAGTCTTAAAGCCTATTTCAGACGAAAACAAACACTTTTGAAGCTTGGAAGGATTTTTGAGTATGATTACTCCAAAAGTACACAGTAAAAGTAGTTCATAGTATTTGTGCTGATAGTATATGAAGTACTAATACCACAAATGCCAAATTCATGAGGTACTTTTTGGAAATCATAATTTTGTTCATCACTGAATTTAGTCTTAAAGCCAATTTCAGATGAAAACAAACACTTTTGAGGCTTGGAAGGGAATCTGGAGTATGATTACTCCAAAAGTAAACAGTAAAAGTAGTTCATAGAATTTGTGCTAATAGTATATGAAGTACTAATACCAAATATACTGAATTCATGAGATACTTATTGGAAAAAATTATTTTATTCATCATTGAATTTAGTCTTAAAGCCTATTTCAGACGAAAACAAACACTTTTGAAGCTTGGAAGGATTTTTGAGTATGATTACTCTAAAAGTACACAGTAAAAGTAGTTCATAGTATTTGTGCTGATAGTATATGAAGTACTAATACCACAAATGCCAAATTCATGAGGTACTTTTTGGAAATCATAGTTTTGTTCATCATTGAATTTAGTCTTAAAGCCTATTTCAGATGAAAACAAACACTTTTGAAGCTTGGAAGGGAATCTGGAGTATGATTACTCCAAAAGTAAACAGTAAAAGTAGTTCATAGAATTTGTGCTAATAGTATATGAAGTACTAATACCAAATATACTGAATTCATGAGATACTTATTGGAAAAAATTATTTTATTCATCATTGAATTTAGTCTTAAAGCCTATTTCAGACGAAAACAAACACTTTTGAAGCTTGGAAGGATTTTTGAGTATGATTACTCCAAAAGTACACAGTAAAAGTAGTTCATAGTATTTGTGCTGATAGTATATGAAGTACTAATACCACAAATGCCAAATTCATGAGGTACTTTTTGGAAATCATAATTTTGTTCATCATTGAATTTAGTCTTAAAGCCAATTTCAGATGAAAACAAACACTTTTGAGGCTTGGAAGGGAATCTGGAGTATGATTACTCCAAAAGTAAACAGTAAAAGTAGTTCATAGAATTTGTGCTAATAGTATATGAAGTACTAATACCAAATATACTGAATTCATGAGATACTTAGTGGAAAAAATTATTTTATTCATCATTGAATTTAGTCTTAAAGCCTATTTCAGACGAAAACAAACACTTTTGAAGCTTGGAAGGATTTTTGAGTATGATTACTCCAAAAGTACACAGTAAAAGTAGTTCATAGTATTTGTGCTGATAGTATATGAAGTACTAATACCACAAATGCCAAATTCATGAGGTACTTTTTGGAAATCATAGTTTTGTTCATCATTGAATTTAGTCTTAAAGCCAATTTCAGATGAAAACAAACACTTTTGAGGCTTGGAAGGGAATCTGGAGTATGATTACTCCAAAAGTAAACAGTAAAAGTAGTTCATAGAATTTGTGCTAATAGTATATGAAGTACTAATACCAAATATACTGAATTCATGAGATACTTAGTGGAAAAAATTATTTTATTCATCATTGAATTTAGTCTTAAAGCCTATTTCAGATGAAAACAAACACTTTTGAAGCTTGGAAGGATTTTTGAGTATGATTACTCCAAAAGTACACAGTAAAAGTAGTTCATAGTATTTGTGCTGATAGTATATGAAGTACTAATACCACAAATGCCAAATTCATGAGGTACTTTTTGGAAATCATAGTTTTGTTCATCATTGAATTTAGTCTTAAAGCCAATTTCAGATGAAAACAAACACTTTTGAGGCTTGGAAGGGAATCTGGAGTATGATTACTCCAAAAGTAAACAGTAAAAGTAGTTCATAGAATTTGTGCTAATAGTATATGAAGTACTAATACCAAATATACTGAATTCATGAGATACTTATGGGAAAAAATTATTTTATTCATCATTGAATTTAGTCTTAAAGCCTATTTCAGACGAAAACAAACACTTTTGAAGCTTGGAAGGATTTTTGAGTATGATTACTCTAAAAGTACACAGTAAAAGTAGTTCATAGTATTTGTGCTGATAGTATATGAAGTACTAATACCACAAATGCCAAATTCATGAGGTACTTTTTGGAAATCATAGTTTTGTTCATCATTGAATTTAGTCTTAAAGCCTATTTCAGATGAAAACAAACACTTTTGAGGCTTGGAAGGGATTTTTGAGTATGATTACTCCAAAAGTACACAGCAAAAGTAGTTCATAGTATTTGTGCTAATAGTATATGAAGTACTAATACCACAAATGCCAAATTCATGAGGTACTTTTTGGAAATCATAGTTTTGTTCATCATTGAATTTAGTCTTAAAGCCTATTTCAGATGAAAAAACAAACACTTTTGAAGCTTGGAAGGGAATCTGGAGTATGATTACTCCAAAAGTAAACAGTAAAAGTAGTTCATAGAATTTGTGCTAATAGTATATGAAGTACTAATACCAAATATACTGAATTCATGAGATACTTATGGGAAAAAATTATTTTATTCATCATTGAATTTAGTCTTAAAGCCTATTTCAGACGAAAACAAACACTTTTGAAGCTTGGAAGGATTTTTGAGTATGATTACTCTAAAAGTACACAGTAAAAGTAGTTCATAGTATTTGTGCTGATAGTATATGAAGTACTAATACCACAAATGCCAAATTCATGAGGTACTTTTTGGAAATCATAGTTTTGTTCATCATTGAATTTAGTCTTAAAGCCTATTTCAGATGAAAAAACAAACACTTTTGGAGCTTGGAAGGGAATCTGTTGTAGGATTACTCCAAAAGTACACAGTACTCATACTCATACAGTCGCTCTATGAAAAGTATCACTATTTATGGAAATGATTCTCTTCAAAACTCAACACTTCCTCTGCAGTTCCTAGTTGTACTGCTCCATATTCTCCGTCTGGGTTCACATCCGGAAGGAAAACGGACAGAATTACCTGAGTACTATACAAAGGACGGACAGAACCCTCCGTCTGTATCCATCTGCGTCTTTAACGTAGAGCATAAATGAGCCCTTACTTTGGTTGAAGGCACATTCGCTCCATGCAGCTCATCTACCGTAACTGTCGAATGAGTAGCGCACAAGAAAAACGCTAGCGGCTGGTTTGACCATGCAGAGGAGAATGGCGGCTGGCTTGACTGTAGTAAAGGGAGGAGCCACTACAAGGAGTATGAAGAGACGCATGAGGCTCTGGAGCCGCAGGTTGCCGACCCCTGTGATAGAAGGAGGAACCAAATAAGGCTGATATCATAATTACACATTGGAACAGGATAAAACAGATTAATCAGCTGAAAAGATGTCAACTCAAAACCTCCCACCCTTTGACACTGAAGACACATTATTTATGTCTGAAATGAAGGACCTTCAGCGTCACATCCACGTCAAAGTAATGAATACCCAAAGGAAGAATGTGAACGTCAAAGGAATTCGTCAAAAATATGGAAATGACCATAAAAACCTAGGTTGGAGACTTTTATCTATTAAGAAATATTTTTCCCACAGTCAGCATTTCCAGTTAAGAAGCTTCTGTTGAAATGGACAATTCAACATAAGTCTGTCACTAATCAAATGTATGCAAAGAAATTAGTACATCCATACAATTAACCATACTTCAGTGCCATTATATAATCGCTGAAGGCTACAATTTTAAGAGTAATTGTCTCTATGAGCCAAGAAATGTCCCATCTAAAAAATGTAAAATGAAAATCACTATATTCTTTAATACTATTTTTAATCCATGAAGACCCAAACGTCCATCTATGACCAAATGTATCTACTGATCTAAACTATTTAATACCTGTTGATCCACTAATCCTATCAATACATGTAAATAATTGGTGTAAAATGCAGTTCTTCATCTTTTCATGGTCATCAGATATGACCCATTTGGACGTTCAGAGGCTCTGTAGTTACCATGGGAACACTGTCATCTTCTACAACATTGATTCACCAGTAAAACCCATGGACTTGGATCAGTGACAGTGGATGGAGACAGTTGGTTTATGTTCAATTATAGACAGATTTTACTGAAAAAGTCACTTTTTCTTCAGTTTTCTCAGTTTTTGATATAATAACTGTTAACTTTAATCAGAGCTTTTATGAACATCTACATGATTAATAAATTTAATGTAGGAAAATACCTAATTTTCACTGAAAAAACAAAACAAAATACAGAAGATAATATTGCAATAAATGGTGATAAATCCCTTAAGGAAGGTTAAATATAGAGAAAAATTCGTTTGGGAACTGCTACAAAAGTAATAATGGGTCCTGATGAGTTAAACTAGTTTAAGTTTTTATGTTTAAAGTGAAAAAAAGAACCTGTTTCAAAATGATCCGTAATCTGGACATTGTTCTTATTGTGTTAACAAAACAGTTAAGGGTCAAATGATAATCACGAATTACAGAATCACAGTCAAAGAACAGGGTTCCATTAAATAATACTGTGACCTGAGAGAGTTAAATGAGTTGTTTTTGGTATTCTGTTGGATTCCTCTGTAGGTTTACAGCCGGTATACATGCACTAATGACCAGCACTGTCTCTATAATGATTTATTCTTGTTTGCGTTTCCTTCTAAATGTTGCACCCAATTTAATCCTCATGTTGCATGATTATCAGGAGGAAGCGGAGCGACGGGTGGACACCGACTGGGTTTGGGATTGGTCCAGCAGACCTGAAAATATGCCACCAAAGTAAGTCTCCAGATCATCGAAATCCATTCATTTATTCATTTATTCATGTATGTATGTATATATATATATATATATATATATATATATATATATATATATATACATGTTTTTTTATTTATTTATGTATTTACTTACTTACTTACTTACTTACAGTCATGGAAAAAATTATTAGACCATCAAAAGTCATCAAAAACAGTGGTTATGGGAAATGCTCAAATATCCAACCCTTCTGGGGGAAGGTTCACTCAGCTCTCTGTGATGTGTTGGGACATGCAATCCCAAATTCTTGTCTTGTTCTTTACCTCGGACATTTGGAAGAAACGGTACATAAAGAAGACAGATATCTTGTCAAGATCCTCCTGGTGGCCGGGAAGAAGGCCATAACAAAGAACTGGCTTCAGACTGATGCTCCGTCTGATAAACAATGGCTTTCAGTCATAGATGACAGACTTGTCATGGAACATCTTACATATAAACTGAAGTTCAAAGAAAATCTCTTTATGAAAAACTGGGGCAAATGGCTGACATTCAGAGACAAATGTGTCTATTAGACCTTAAATATTCTGACACCAACACAGGCTGTTCTTTTCATTTGTTTTTTTCTGTTCTTCTGTTCTTTCCCTGCTCCTCAATTTGAGGAGGTTGTATTGTACTGATAAAAATGAGAAATAAAAATTATTAAAAAAAAAAAAAAAGAAAAAAAGAAATGGTTCTGCAATCCAGTCCTAACTCCAGTATGTATCATGTGACTAAAACAGACAGAAAAGAAAACATGGAATGAATAAAAGCACTGTTTTTCAGTACAATGCCATAGATATTAATGTAAGAACTGAAGTGATTTTGGTTTTAAAGGCTGATTTCAGAGCTGACATCTGTCCATTTTCCGTCTTTTCTTGATAATAACCAAAATCACTTCAGTTCTTACATCAATATCTATGTCATTGTACTGACAAAAACAGTGCTTTTAGACATTCCATGTTTTCTTTTCTGTCTGTTTTAGACACATGATACACACAGGAGTTAGGACTTGAATGCATAACTACTGTTTCTGATGACTGTTGACGGTCAAATAATTTTTCCGCGATTGTTCCTTTAGTTGTACCAGGCATTAAAATGAACAAGAAAACAAGGATGGTCTAATAATCTTTTTTTTTTTTTTTCTTCCGTGACTGTATGTATTTATTTTGTTTAGTTAGCTAGTTAGTTTGTTTGTGTGTTTTTTTATATTTTTCTATTTAATTTAGTTGTGAAGCATCCTTCCCATATTCGTCAGAGTACTTTCATTGAATAAGGATTTATTTTTAGAGCCTGATTTGGATTTTTTTTTTTTAGTATTGATAATACAGATTAGTTCATATTTCCATTCCATTTTATCCTGCTGATTTTATTAAACAATATATGACTGTTTGAGAGATACAGAGATTGCATGAGCATAAAAGTCCAATAACTGGGAGTAATCTGATAAATGTAATAATCAGATGTGACACATTTACATGCACTTCAGAAATGCGGTCATTGAAAAACCCAGGTTTACACGCTCCAGTCCATTATGGGATTTCTTTTGGAGTAAGTGCGTACATAGTGACGATAGAGTTAAACTTCCTGTTATTGAACCCGTTTACATGACCATGAAAATCCGATAAAAGGGAGTAATCCGATAATTGCTGTAATCAGATGTGATGCGTTTACATGCACTTCAGAAGTGTGATAATCGTTAAAAAACTGGTTTTCATGTTTTAGTCCATTATTTGATTTCTTTTGGAGGATGTACGTAAGTTATGACGTAAGACGTATACTGTCATTTTCAAAACATCTGGTCTTGTTTTGGTGACCATGGCAACGCCTACAGTGTCAGCATTAGCCGTCCTAATGTGGGAGGAGCTAATAAGACTACAAAATAGGTCACATGTTCATTTTTTTTGTTTTCCCTTTTTTTCTTTCTATTTTTTTCCTTTTTTTTCTTTTGCTATCCTTCATTTATTTTTTTGTTTCCTTTTTCTATTTTTTCTTTTTCCTCTTTTGCTATCCATTTCATATTTTTTCTTTTTTCTTTTGCTATCCTTCATTTCATTTTTTTCTTTTTCTATTTTTTTCTTTTTTTCTTTTGCTATCATTTCATTTTTTTCTTTTCTATTTTTTCTTTTTTCTTTTGCTATTCTTCTTTTTTTTCTTTTTCTATTGTTTCCTTTTTTTCTTTTGCTATCTTTCCTTTCATTTTTTTCTTTTTCTTTTTTTTCTTTTGCTATCCATTTATTTATTTATTTATTTTTCTCTTTTGCTATCCTTCATTTCGGTTTTTTCTTTTCCTATTTTTTTTCTTTTTTTCTTTTGCTATCTTTCATTTCATTTTTTTCTTTTTCTATTATTTCTTTTTTTTCTTTTGCTATCCTTCACTTATTTATTTTTTATTTTTCTCTTTTGCTATCTTTCATTTTGGTTTTTTCTTTTCCTATTTTTTTCCTTATTTTCTTTTGCTCTCCATTTAATTTTTTTTCTTTTTCTATTTTTTTCCTTTTTTCTTTTGCTATCCTTCATTTCATTTTTTTTTCTTTTTCTATTTTTTCCTTTTTTTCTTTTGCTCTCCATTTCATTTTTTTCTTTTTCTATTTTTTTCCTTTTCTCTTTTGCTATCCTTCGTTTCATTTTTTTTCTTTTTCTATTTTTTTTCCTTTTTTCTTTTGCTATGCTTCATTTCATTTTTTCTTTCTTTTTCTTTTTCTCTTTTTTTTCTTTTGCTATCCTTCATTTCATTTCATTGGTTGTTTAGCTTTTTCCTTAGGCTCACAATGTCGCTGCTTAACTTCCATTTATATTGTTTTTTTTAGTTTTTTTTTTTTTTTTTACACAGGCGCAGATGTAAAAAACCAAAAGAAATCAGATTAACCTGTACACATGAGTAAAGACATGGGAAAAATCTAGGTGTGGTAATCAGATTTCTCACAATCAGATTACTGCTGTTATCTGATAAAACATATCAGATTATACTCTTTATATGATCACTTGAATCGTCTGATAACTCCAGAAATGGGCTCATAATCTTAGTATTGGTGTGCATGTAAACAGGCTCATTGACAGCAGGAGGATGACAGCCCATTCAGTGTTTTGAAGTTGGTTTCAGGAAAATACCAGTGATTCGTACAAGACATGTGAATCACTGTAGTATATATTTAACCTGCAAGTCTTGACATTTAATTTTCTGCTCGACAATAAGTCTGTTTGACAGCTTTAAGGTCCTCGCGGTCTGTCTGTACACAGAGCTCTATGTGCTTTAGTTCATTCATATTCTTCTCTCCTGTGTTCTCATTATCTGGATGTTTTTATTTTCTGTCTGTCTTCCTTCCCTCTCTCCTTCATGTCTCATCTCTGCTTTCGTTTTTCTCTCCACTCTCAATGTTTTTGTCCACTGCCAAGCAGGGAGTTTGTGTTTCAGCACCCAAAGCAGCAGGGCTCCCTCAGTGTTCGGAAGACGGAGGTGATGAAGAGGGGGATCTTCTCGTCCGATGTTCTCCTCATCCTCGTTCCGTCGCTGCTGGCGTCACACCTGCTCACACTCGGAGTAGGGTGAGGCTCACACACTTTATGATTCCTTCAACAAATATAAACGTATTATTCCTACAACTCAGCGATAAAAAGATGACACTGGTCAACAACAAATTTATTGTTGAAGTTTTTTGAGCTGATTTAGGATCATTTTGGTGTGCTGAATCCAAAAATCACATTCATTTTGCTCAGTCAGGTCAACTTTCTGAACTATGCTACATATTGGCTTTTTAACATTTTTGCTTACATTTATGGGCATTTTCACATCATATGATAGAAAATTCTTTCATATTTCTTGCAATAAACGAGTTCTGAAGATTTTACTTTTGCCAATTTATGATTAATGGTTTTTTAATATTACAGGTGAATGAAATGGCTTCGACTAGAAGATCTTGCAAAAATAAGCCTGACGTATTCTGCTACATCTGCGGTGAATACACCATTGTACCTAACAGGAATCAAGTGATCAAATGATTTTTTTTCTCTTAAAACCTATTTTGGGTGAGAACTATATAAAAAAAATCAACTGATAAAGTCACAAAAATGTAATCAATTTTGTGAGAAGATCAAATTGTTCAAAATCAAATTAGCAAAAAAACCTGACCTGATTGAGAAAAACAGATGTCATTTTTGGATTTAGCGGTCCAAAATGGTCCTAATTCAGTTGAAAAAACCTAGACAACTTGCAAAAAACATTTTTTGTAACCCAGTGTGATCAGTGTATTTTCTTTCCCATAATGATCACTAGCCATATTTACTGAAGTAGAGTCTGAAAAGTATCTGTTAACTTCTGAATTTCAACCCAGACCTGCATTTTCATATTCACAGTGTAATAATAGGTAATAAATATGGCAATGCATCAAGGTTATGATTGTTAACAATAACTAACAAAATGACAAAAACTAGAATTGAAAAAACATTTTCGTTAACTGAAATAAATAAAAACTATAATTAAAAGAAAAAACGATAACTAACTGAAACTGTATTGTGTGCTTACAAAATTAACTAAAACGTATAAAAATTATGGATAAAATTCCCTTTGTTTTCATCTTTGTCAATGTCGGATTGATTCGAAATTGATTTATTTCACTCTTGCAATTTTAGCTTGCGGCGCCAAACGGGCACTTCTCATCATTTGTAGTTTAGAGTCGTCTTCTGGTCCCCACTCTACCTGGAAACATAGAGACTAAAGTTGGGAGAAATCAGCAGAGTCCCGTCTGGGATTTATGTGAATACGACGGAGAAGAAGAGAAAAGATATGAAAAAACTAAAACTAAACTAAAACTAAGCATTTAGAAGAAAATGAAAACTAATAAAAACTAGCAAACCTGCTCTAAAAACGAATCAAAACTAACTGAATTAGAGAAAAAAAAAAAGTCAAAACTAAATAAAACTAAGCTATAATGAAAAATCCAAAACTATTACAACCTTGCAACGCATTCCATTCACTGAAGAAAAATCTTTTTAGACCCCCTTATCTCATAATTTAAAGAAAAGCTCTTATAATTATTAGATAGTGTATCTTGTTACGCTGAGAAAAGTTAAGTCTTTCAATAATCCTACTATTGTCATATATAAAATAAATACTCATGAAAATGTAAAATAATGAATGAATGTGTATAACGTCAGTGTGTCATCATGGACACATTTAACATTTATTACAATTATGACTTAAACTAATGATAAAAATGGTTGTGAATGGTTTATAATTGATAAATAGCAGACGTTAATCCATACAGACCCAAACATCCACCATCGACCAAATTCATCAACTGATGTAAACTATTTAATACCTGCTGATCAACTAATTATATAAATACATGTAAATAATTGGTGTAAAATACAGTTTGTCATCTCTTCGTGGTCATCAGATATGACCCATTTGGACGTTCAGAGGCTCCGTAGTTACCATGGAAACACCGTCATCTTCTACAACATTAATTCACCAGTAAAACCCATGGAGATGGATCAATGACCATGGATGGACACACTGGGTTTATGTTCTGTTAATGATAGATTTTGCAGAAAAATTCACTTTTTTCACCTTTCTCTGTTTTTAATATCATAACAATCAACTTTAATCAGAGCTTTAATGAACATCTACATGTTCAGTAAAATAAATATAGGAAAATATGTGAATTTTACTGAAAAAAATGCAAAATACAGACAATTATATTATAATAAATGCTGATGAATCACATAAGAAAGGTTAAATAGAGAAAAAAATTACGAAGTGGCTATTGACACAGTACTGTGGCACAAATTATCGGTTTGTCTATTACCACAGAGCCAATCAACACCCTCGTTATATCATGTCTAGACTGTCATGTACATCCTGAAAAGGACCAAGGCAATCATATGGTGGATAGGTCAATCCAATAAACAAGGGGGGGGGGGGGGGGCAGATCTGCCTTGGTAGAGGTCTGTGCTCTCCGAGTGCTTTTCTAGTTTCTTTTTTTTTTCTTAGGATTTGCAAACAGAACTGAGAAGTCACACTGCACACTACTGCATCTGTTTAACATGTAGCTCTGCCCACCTTCTCCAGCCTTCAGAGCAAAGAACATCATAAAACAACATATAGAGTATTTAGAACACCAATTCCTATTCTATACTATATATTATCACTAATTTGTCATTTCTTCCATCAGTTCTCTCAGTACTGTGGTAGCAAAATGGACAAAAGAATGCACTGAACTACATGCCATATATCACCACAGTACTGTGGCAACAAGAGGATAATAAGTAAAAAAAAAAAAAAAAAACAAGAGGCAAATGAGTTCATGTAACAGTGTCCCTGATTGGCTCTAGTACAAATGCTAACATTTGATCGGTCTGTGGCAATAGACAAACCTATATTTTGTGCCACAGTACTGTGGCAGTAGCCATTGCCAAAAAATTTTATTTGGAAACTGCCATAAAAGTAACACTGGGTCTTTATGGGTTAATCATTGGTTCACATTAAATGACTGAATATCTCAATATCAACAAGAAAAGCACTCAGAGAGCGCCGACTTCCACTGAGGCAGATCAGTCCTCCCCTATCACCACCAAAATGTTATTATTTCTTACTTGTGCCAGTATCAACATTTCCTGAAAATGTCATCCAAATCCATCTGTAACTTTTTTAGTTATCTCGCTAACAGACAGACAAATAAACAAAAAATCACCCCCCCAAAGATTGATCTGAATCCTCAGTCTTCAATATCTTGTAGAACCTGTTGGGAACTTATTTTGTATTTTTTTTTACCAAGCACTCTGACCATTCATTGTGGAGTTACACATACATATGTTGAAAATATCCCTATCTCCCAATGATAAAGAATCCTTTTAAAAATTCCTGGATCCAGACAGTGATCCGGATCATTCCCAAAATCTAATCATTTGTTACTCGCCCCATTTCAGACATTTCCCGAAAATTTCATCAAAATCCGCCCAAAACTTTTTCAGTTATGTTGCTAACTAACCAACAAACAAACAAACAAACAGACAAACAAACCCTGGCAAAAACACATCCTCCTCGGCAGAGGTAATAATCTTTGAGCTCCATTCACACACCACTACGACATTCACTTGTTCCAAAAGCCTGACAGGCATCCCATGCCTAGTTACGGTTGCTATCGTAGGATTGGACAGTAGCTGCTTCAGGGAGGAGCTTAGCAAAGGGTTAGTATGTATTTGTACAAGATGAAAACCCTTTGTTCACCAGTTCCTCTCTTATTCTTTTTTTCTTTTTAGGATCTACATAGGAAAGCGTTTGGCTGCTTCCACCACTAGTACACTGTGACCAGGGCTTCAGGGCCACGGCCCCATACACTACAGATCTGTCCAATAAGGCGACAGTCGACCCTCTGTACTGCACTAATCCACCTCCTTCTCTTCTTGGTCAAGAGGAAACCATAGGACCCTGCCCGTCTGTACCTCTGTCTCTGTATTCGTCCGTCCGTCTGTCTACCCAGCAGCGCTCTGCCAGTCTGTCTCTGTGTCAGCCTCTCTGTCAGTCGGTGCACGTCGTAGGGCCCGGGGAGGGACGGATGCCAACCACTGAGTCAGACTGAGGTCACTTTTACTCTTCCACAGAGTAGCACTGATCTCAACCAGCGAAAGCATAATCAGAAAGGGAGAAGAGATCGCCGAGATGCAAGGGAAAGAGAAAAAAGTTTTACTCAGCTAGAAGAATAATCCCCTCGGTAGGAGGAGATGAAGATGGTTAGCTGGAAACTGGAGCATTCGGATGAAACGAGGAAGATGATATGTGGTAGCCTTTCGCCCAACCTTACAGAAGAAAAACATCTGTCATTTGTCAAAAGTAATGACCTCGTGTAAGACTGAGCTCCTAAAAGCAGCTCCTTGAGTCTTCCTGCCCTGATGGTGTATCGAACTTAGACAGATTCTGCCAGCTGAGCGAACATACGAGCGGCTCTGGTTGTGCTTTTTGTCCCAAAAACCAATTAAATATTTGACCTCCGGCAAAGACAATCACGATCCCATTAAACTTCACTCCTCAAAACCTTAATGTGACTTTTGGGTCTCCTTTTTCTTCACCCATCATGACAATGTCTCTTACTCACATCGTTTAATAAATGCAGTGGAAGGGAATCACTTTCAGCCAGCCAAGCACAAAGATCTGCTGAAGTCAGCTCATACTTTATGTGTTCCATGTCCTCCGCTGTACATGTTTAGTTTTGTGATTATTTGTATGTAATCGCAAAAAAACAAGGAGGTTTTTACTGCCTACTGTGCTGTTAACAACCTGCAAATGAACCACAGCATCTGTTTAAAATTTATCCACTTTTCCATGTGAGGCAAATCCCCTTTAGATTTGTCCCGATAAGCTCTTTGCATGTGTTGTGTGTGTTTTTTCTCTCTGACCAGACTCAACTGGTGATTACTCATCGTCTCGTCTGACCAAATTCATGCAGAAATGTTATGACATCACGGCGGCTTGTTTCATACCATCTGCCTTTGTCATTCCTTACCTCACATAAGTCCTCCTTTTCTATTTTTTTTTTTAACAAGCTCCTGCTTTGACCAGTCAAGGATTTGACATTTTATTGCTTTCCCGTAAAGTGGGGACCCGTTTCCTCTTAACATCTCATGAAAATAGCTGGTCTGCGTTTTGAATGAAGGGTCTGAGAGGCACGCTGAGGTTTTGGCCTGAGCTGCCGTGGGAGTAAACGTGCCTTATTTGTCGTCCTGCCTTACCAAGCCCAATGGCTTTATCAGCCATTAGTGGAGTGTTTGATGTGAGGGCTCCCGCTGAGCTTGTTAAGCTACTTCTACACGCACCGAGCTGACGATGCAGCAACAAGCCTGCACAAAAGCACCTGGTTTCCATTCACACACTGACATGGAACACACCCGCATGGACACATACAGTATGAACTACACTTAATACATGCTTTGACTTTGCTTTTACAAAACATACAGAAGAAAGCTCTTTGTTAATCAGAAATATAAAGGTAGTTTTACCAAAATTACATTAAAAACAAGTACCCAGGTGATGATAAATGTATTACACATACACCATACATAATGTCACAACAGTAGAAAAAAACATAGTTACTCAGTATGACTAAATACCACAATTTACAGATGAAAATGTCATTTATTTAACTTATCACAGAGACATGCGCAGTTATAGTGAGAGGTTATTAACATTTCTGTTGGTTTACTCTTAGTTTTACAAACTAAACATATTTTCTTACCATGACAACATTATGAAAAGTGTGTAGATTCAAAAGACTATTGGGAATTTAGTTTTTGTCAACAAACACAACCTACATAATAATGAGAAAGAAGATGAATCAATGAATTGCTGAGTTACTGTCTTATTAATGTATGAATAACCCACTAAATATTAAATATACAAACATCAGTAACATATAAATATATATACTCAAAGGGACCACATAGCTGTCATACTGACTCATATGAACTATAGTTAATACATGCTTTGACTTTGCTTTTACAACATACAGAAGAAAGTTCTCTGTTAATCAGTAATATAAAGGTAGTTTTACCAAAATTACATTAAAAACAAGTACCCAGGTGATGATAAATGTATTACACTGTCACCAATCACAAGTGTTTGCTCCTGGAGGATTCTGTTGGGCCTCTGTAAACTTGATTTGATTCTGACTTGACTTGATAAAGCACTTTGTGACTCTGTCTGTGAAAAGTGCTCCATAAATAAAATTTACTTACTTACTTAAATTTACACATACACCATACATAATGCCACAACAGTAGAAAAACATAGATAGCTACTCCATATCACTAAATATCGCTATTTACAGATAAAAATGTCATTTATTTTATTCATCACAGACACATGCACAGTTATAGTGAGAGGTTATTAACATTTCTGTTGGTTTACTCTTAGTTATTTTTTTCCCCTCCATGACAACTTTATGAAAACTGTAGATTCAAAAGACTTTTGGAACACAACTTACATAATAATGAGAAAGAGGATGAATCAATGAATTACTGAGTTCCTGTCTTATTAATGTATGAATAACCTACCAAATATTAAACATACAAACATCAGTAACATATAAATATATATACTCAAAGGGACCACATAATCGTCATATTGACACATGAACTATAGTTAATACATGCTTTGACTTTGCTTTTACATAACATACAAAAGAAAGTTCTTTGTTCGTTACTCAGAAATATAAAGGTAGTTTGCCAAAATGACATTCAGTTTGGCATTAAAATTTAGTACCCACGTGATACACCATGCATAATGTCACAACAGTAAAAAAAAAAAAAAAAACATAGACAGCTACTCAGCTGTTTGTGGTAAATATCACTATACAGATAAAAATGTCATTTATTTTACTTATCACTGACACATGCACAGTTGCAGTGAGAGGTTATTAACATTTCTGTTGGTTTACTCTTAGTTTCACAAACCAAACATACATATATATTTTTCCCACTCTGACAACATAATGAAAGCCATGTAGATTAAAAAGACTATTAGGAATTTAGTTTTGGTCAACAAACACAACTTACATAATAATGAGAAAGAGGATTAATCAATGAATTAATGTCTTATTAATGTATGAATAACCTACTAAATATTAAATATACAAACATCAGTAGCATATAAATATATATACTCAAAGGGACCACATAGCCATCATATTGACACATATGAACTATAGTTAATACATGCTTTGACTTTGCTTTTACATAACATACAGAAGAAAGCTTTTTTTTTTTTTTCATTACTCAGAAATATAAAGGTAGTTTTACCAAAATGACATTCAATTTGGCATTAAAATATAGTACCCAGGTGATGATAAATGTATTACACATACACCATGCATAATGTCACGACAGTAAAAAAAAAAAAAAAAATAGATGGTTACTCTGCTGTTTGTGATAAATATCACTATTTACAGATAAAAATGTCATTTATTTTATTCATCACAGACACATGCACAGTTACAGTGAGAGGTTATTAACATTTCTGTTGGTTTACTCTTAGTTTTACAAACCAAACATACATATATATTTTTCCCACTATGACAACATTATGAAAAGTGCGTAGATTAAAAAGACTATTGGGAATTTAGTTTTTGTCGATAAACAAAGTAATGACAAAGAAAATGAATCAATGAATTACTGTCTTATTAATGTATGAATATCCTACTAAATATTAAATATACAAACACCATTATCATACAAATATAGACAAGTATAAATATATTCAAAGGGACCACATAGCTGTCACGTTGTTGTCAACTCACAGAGATGAAGGTATTTTGTGCATCAGGTTGAAAACATCTCAGGATAATGGTGTTCGAACTGGTAAACATAATGTCTTTATAAAAATACTGTCCTGGTACAAATACATTCCCTCTACCATAAAGCTTGTACAACTGCATGTTCCTTCAGGAGCCACAACTCCAGAAAACTGTATAGAAAACGTGAAGTTTAACGATAAGAACTGCAAAACAGATCTGAGCTTTTGGAAATTCTTCAGTCAGATGAGACAAAAATGGAAGTGGCATCTTGGTAAATGTTACATTCAGTGGAAAAAAGGGCAAAGCTATGAAACATAAACAACACCATCCCATGTGTGACACGTAGGGGCGGAGCATCATGTGAGGTCTGTGAAAGAAACTGGTGCCCTTACGCATGGGAAGAGAAAATGTGGAGATTTTGTCATCAAACATCAGGCAGGAAGTTAAAAGTTTTGACAGTAATCCTAAAATGGCAACAACATGTCCCCTGGCTCATTTTCAAGCAGCCAATACAAAGTGTGTCCTTAATCCAGTAGGGGAGACTGGGGATGGTTGAAACACTTTGTCTCAGCTCCTATGACAGGGGTCTCAAACATGTGGCCCGGGGGCCAAATGGGGCCAAATGGGGCCAAATGGGGCCAAAGGTTCCAATCCGGCCCGTGGGATGAATTTACAAAGTGCAAAAATTCCACAGTCAAGGCTGTGGAACTCATTTTAGTTCAGGTTCCACATACAGACCAATATGATCTACAGTCAAATAATAACAGCAGAAGAACCTACAAAAAATAACAACTCCATATTTTCTTCTCGGTTTGATGTGAAAAAAATTATTACATTATGTCTATAAATAATGACAACTTCAAATTTTTGTCTTTGTTTTAGTGCAAAAAATAACAGTAATTTATGAAAATATTTATATTTACAAACTATCCTGTAACAATAAAATGTGAATAACCAGAACAAATATGAACAACCTGAAATGTCTGAAGAAAATTAAGCGCAATTTCAACTATTTTGTGCCTGTTACTGAGTGTTTAGTGTCTTTGTAGATCCGATCCATAATGCACATGTATAAATGATAAGGTGAGGCATAATATTTGTTAAAATTGCACTTATTTTTCTTTAGAAATTTCACTTTTTTCAGGTTATTCACATCTTTTTTGTTTGGATAGTTTATAAAAGTAAGTATTTTTTATAATTTAATGGGGTTTTTTGCACTAAAACAAAGGCCAAAATTTGGACTTGTCATTATCTATAGGTTATTATGTTATTATTTTACTGGTCCCACCACTTTAGATCAAATTGGGCTGAATGTGGAACCTGAAAGAAAATGAGTTTGACAGCCCTGTCCTATAACTTGCAGAGTCTTCATGGTAGAGCTCTCAAATTTTGACACAAAGTACCCTCATTTGTCTGCTACAAATAGAAATGCCTACAACTTCTCCAACTGTATCACAGAATTAATTATTTAATGTCAAAGGCAAGGAGTGCTATTGCTACAATCTACCCCAGTACCCGGGGAGGATGGTTGTAACATTTTTATGAAGGTGTTACGACCCTCCCCACCCCTGTCAGCCATGGTTTAGCGAGCTCTGCTAGCATGATAGCTTAAAATTAGTGTTGATGAAATGATTCGTATTTTATCTTAGAGCCTACTCTTGAATCTAATAGAAGTTTCCCTAATTCAAACTTCAACAGTGTCAGTATTAATCAAAATAAAAACTTGGTCCAAAAGATTTGTTTCTTTCCTGAAAAATTTTTTTGTTGGCTTTAAAACCCACATACTTCTTTCCACAGGCATGCAAATTCCCATGCAAGGGCAGGGAGCAAGTGGTTACACATGAAATTGATCACGACACTAATGCCATCCCTTATTGGTGAAAGCGATGCAGTTACAACCATCCCCGGTCTCCCCTACATAATGGGGGGTTGAACTGAAAAAGCAGATTCATTCAAGAGGTCCACAAACCAGAACAGAAACAGACCAAATATCCTGCGGAGAGAAGCTTGTGGAGGGCGACTCAGTATATTTAATTGAGGACAACTTGCGCAAATATTGACAAAATCTATGTAAATCTGACTCTTTGAAAATATGATGTAACAAAGGAAAGCTGAAGTTAAAATTTGTCTCTGTAGTTGAATGCTTCAGATGAAGACAGGATCCTAACATCTGCACCATGGACGAAATCTGTTCATTTCCTGGAGTTTCAGTATCTGATGTAACAGAGGGAATATACCCTATTGCAAATTAATGTTCAGAATTATGAAAAACCTTTGTGAATTTAGTTGTATGTGAACTTCTGGCCTCTAATTTAGATAACTGTCCACACAATAGAAATGCAGTTTTAATCACATTTGGTGGTAGGTTTCTGAATCATTGGCCTGGTCAGTTTTACCAAATATTAGGTTAAAATGACAATGCATAGACACAAAGTGAAATTTAAGATCCTCATTTTTCATATTTATACAGACTGTAACTTAACCAACTCAACTTGAATAACACCAACCTAATAAAACAGAAAATCATTATTACCAAGAACATGCAAGACACCAAGCTAACTCATGTTTGCTAGCATTAGCTTATATGTAATATATGTGTGATACAAACTCAGCCTACATTACACATCATGACCAGATTATTCTATTCTATTCTATTCTATTCCATTCTATTCTATTCTATTCTATTCTATTCTATTCTATTCTATAACTTTTATTTAAGCCAACTAGCTAGCTTGACTGACAATTTTCCCACATGCTAGCTATTGCTGTCTAACCAGGACCTTGCAATTTTGGTAGAAATAATAATTATTATTTTATTATATATTTTTTTTTAATTATATTATTATTTATTTATTATATTCTATAACTTTTATTAAAGCCAACTGGCTAGCTTGACCGACAATTTTCCCACAAGTTAGCTATTGCTGTCTGGGCATGACCTTGCAATTTTGGGAGAAAAAAAATATTATTATTTTATTGTAATTTTTTGTATCATTTTATTTATTTATTTATTTATTTATTATTCTATAACTTTTATTAAAGCCAACTAGCTAGCTTGACTGACAATTTTCCCACAAGCTAGCTATTGCTGTCTGGGCATAACCTTGCAATTTTGGGAGAAAAAAAAAAAATATATATATATATATTTTATTATATTTTTTTTGTATCATTTTATTTATTTATTTTTATTTATTTAATATTCTATAATTTTTATTAAAGCCAACTAGCTAGCTTGACTGACAATTTTCCCACAAGCTAGCTATTGCTGTCTGGGCATAACCTTGCAATTTCGTGAGAAAAAAAATATTACAATTTTATAAAAAAAAATTTGTATTATATTATATTATATTATATTATATAACTTTTATTAAAGCCAACTTGACTGACAATTTTCCCACAAGCTAGCTATTGCTTTCTAGGCATAACCTTGCAATTTTGGGAGAAAAAAAAAAAATTATTTTATTGTAATATTATTAATTATTATTATTTTTTAATCACAATTCTGGCTAAAATGTCATTTATTTTTAACCCAACTGTATTAACCTGCATGGTGTTTGTCTACAACATATCCTATTTCTTGACATGATAGACAACACAAGTGACTCAGGTCTGTGCAACTGTCTGTCAGTACGGTGTTATAAAAGACCTGTCCCTGATTTAACCCCCGCTTTATCCCAAGCTGGGGGCAAACAGGCCGTCACAGGTGCAAAAAGCTGCTGTAAATCCCTGCGTTCACACACTGTTATTGGCCTTCATGCTGTGAGCCCTAGTGACTTCTTCATAGCAGGGGACTGAGTTAAGTTCGGTTGACCCTTTAATATCTTCCTTGAAATGATGGCAGTTACTGCAGTACACAGCCTTAAATGCCATATGGGATTTTCCATGTGTAAAAAAACAAAAAAAAAAAAAACTGGCTGACTTTTTGGATACATGTGGTGTACGGTACATTCTGTGTTACGAAACAAAGTCGAATGATTCTGTTGAAGGCAAAACACTAAGGCCTGGTCAATGTGGAAGAAATCTGTTCATTTCCTGGACTGTACTTTAGAGATCGGACATCTGTCTCTCTGGGAAAAGCATTATCTTCCCGTTCCTATACTGCTAGACAGGAAATAGAGAGTCCAGTTTCAAAGAGTCTGGATGTAACAAAGGAATTCTGTTCAATTGGCACGGCGTCCGAGCCTCTACATTCAAACAAGGGCACTAATTCAGCCTCCATCTCCAGTAACTTCACTTTACCACATGTGATCCACTTCCCCCTAGTGAACCATTTATTATGAAGAATAGTAGGTTATAATTTCACCCCACAGAATGACCTACTCCCACTCAAACACCAGAAACATAATAGGCTACCATCTTACCAAAGCAGCACACAGCAGTATTTTAATGCACAACGACTGCATTAATCCACAATGTTTCAACATTTGCATCAATGAATGCAAAACCTAATATGTGCAAAGTTATCTGAGATCACTGCAAATGTGAGTTGACATCGAGTATGCACAATGAGAGCCCCGTCTGTAATGTTTTCAGAGGTTCTTGCATTTTTTACACTCTCTGTTGCCTTTGAGAACACAGTAACCGTCTGATTAATCATTCTCACATCTAACGAGACATTGAGGTGGAACAGGGAGGGTGAAAGGAGTTGCTTTGTGTACAAGAATAATTTGGTGAGTTCCAAGGTTATTATCGTTAACGAAAACTAACGAAATGACGATAACTAGTATTGAAAAAAACATTTTCGTTAACATATATATATATATATACAAAAACTATAATTAAAAGAAAAAACGAAAACTAACTGAAACTGTATTGTGTGCTTACAAAACTAACAAAAATTCTAACCAAACAAAAATTCATGATTCGATTAATCGACTCGAACTGATTGAAGGGAAATATTCTACTGCAGTTTTCCTGAACTGAAGCTTCTTTGTGCGTCACAATAAGCGTCCGTGTGAAACACAACAGTGGAACCAATGTTTAACAACGGAGAAATGAAGGAAACAAAGCTTTGATTCAGGAAAATTTTGGTTGAATGATTTTTTTTTGATCACTTTGAGTCGATTAATCGTTTCAGCTCTTGGCGTTGTCAGCAGAGTCTGGACCAGAACGGACATCCGTTTGAGAACAGGCGGAACAGACAAAACAGTAAAATGATGTTTGCAAATTCTATTACATTTTGAAAATTAACTGGATTTTAATAAACATCTACTTTTCAAATATTTAAAGTGTGTATACATTTTTTGGGACACCCTGTATATGGATAAGTGAGCAATGACGATGAAGGCTTATAGACATTATTGATCCATTATTCATTCACTTTCACATTCTCACTCTGGAGGTGCTAAACTATGTTTGGATCCACAGCTGTCCTGGGACAAACTGGAGCGTGGCTACCAATTCGCACCAAACGGCCCCTCCGACCACCACCGAACACTCATACACATTCATACACCAGTGTGAGTGACACTGTACATGGACTGTGTGGTGGATCCCTCGCAAGGTTATTATCGTTAACGAAAACTAGAATTGAAAAAACATTTTCATTAACTGAAATAAAAAGAAACTATAATTAAAAGAAAAAAACGATAACTAACTGAAACTGTATTGTGTGCTTACAAAACTAACTAAAACGTCTAAAAATTCTGGATACAATTCCCTTAGTTTTCGTCTTTGTCAATGTCGGATTGATACAAAATCAGTTTATTTTGCTCTAGCAATTTTAGCTAGCGGCATCATACGACACTTTTTGGTCCGTCACTTGTGTTCACTTGTGGTTTCCAGTCGTCTTCTGGTCCCCACTCTACCTGGAAACATGGAGACTAAAGTTGGGAGAAAGCAGCAGAGTCCTGTCTGGGATTTATTTGAATACGACGACAGAGAAGAAGAGAAAATATACGACAAAACTAAAATTAATACTAAAACTAAACTAAACTAAGCATTTACAAACTAGAAAAGCACTTGGAAAGCGCAGACTTCCACAAAGGCAGACCCCCCCCTCCCCCTGGATCACCACCAAAATTTTATTGTTTGTTCCTTGTGCCAGTATCAACATTTCCTGAAAATTTCCCCAAAATCCTTCGATAACTTTTTGAGTTATCTTGCTAACAGACAAACAAACAAATACCACCACCACCACCACCCGATCACCACCATAATTTAATCATTTGTTCCTTGTTCCAGTATCATTTCCTGAAAATTTCATCCAAATCCGTACATAACTTCTTGAGTTATCTTGCTAACAGACAGACAAACAAACCCCCCAGTTACACTCGGTCTAGGGGTTGCTGAGACACAACATGGTGTGAGACTCCCCTCCCTCCATGTCCCTTAACAAACAGGAGTAAATTAAACAAATGACCAGCAACCACGCCACTGCAATATGAGAAATTTATTTACAAAAAAAAGAAAAATTAAATCAGGTACGGAATCATAATAATCTACAAACACAAACGAAGGAAACCAAAATACATCAATCCTACCTAACAAAACTTAAAGAAAAAGATTCCCTCCTTGTGTAGCTGATTTCACAAAGTTCTAACAAAAATTACAAAAGGCTGGTCTGCACAGAGGGGGGGATGGAATGAGAGGAGTCTCCTGGGAGGAAGGAAGATCTGGCTTTAAATTTCCCAGTTCATCTGTGAAGCACCAATCAGAAGCAGCCAGCAGAGCAACGCCACTCCTGCAGCTCATCCTCAATCAACTGCTACCTGTTTGGAGGGAAAGAGAACACAACAAAACCCCCCCGATCACCACCATAATTTAATCATTTGTTCCTTGTTCCAGTATCATTTCCTGAAAATTTCATCCAAATCCGTACTTAACTCCTCGAGTTATCTTGCTAACAGACAGACAAACAAACCCGCTCCCCATCACCACCAAAATTTTATTATTTGTTCCTTGTGCCAGAATCAACATTTTCTGAAAATTTCATGAAAATCCATCCATAACTTTTTCAGTTACGTTGCTAACAACAACAAACCCTGGCAAAAACATAACCTCCTTGGCAGAGGTAAAAAATGAAAACGAATAAAAACTAGCAAACCTGCTCTAAAAACAAATTAAAACTAACTGAATTGGAGAAGAAAAAAGTCAAAACTAAATAAAGCTAAACTATAATGAAAAACCAAAAACTATTAGAACCTTGGTGAGTTCTTTTTTTTCCTCCCTGTCATGTACCCAAACACATGAATATCTTCTGTGCTTATGCCGTGCCAGATCACACTTCAGGAAAAGGGGCAATAATTGCTTCCACGTTCTTTCTTCTCTCACCTCCTTCTTTTCTACCTCGCAGTAGTCAATCATGCTATGTGAACCTAGAAAAGCATGGACGTGGGCTCCATCTGAACAAACCACGCAGTGTTCTCTGCTTATTTGAGCTGTTTCTCCTTTGTATTGTTTCGGTGGACCTCTCCGGTCCAGACATGTTAGGGCTCAGTGTGCCGGAGGTATGAAGGATTATTAAGAGTACCTGGAATTAGAGTCAGTGGAGCTCAAAGAAGCACAGTACAGACTGTGTAAACAAGCAGCTCAATATAATAAACTGGTGGTGCACTTTGTTCTCTCATCCTGAAGAAACTGTTTGGGACATGTTTAGCCGCAAAGAATGCTTTATAAATACCTTCAGCTGGGTACATATTAAAGTAGAACCATAAATTTTAAAGTAAATCTACATTATTTATTCACTAGAAGATTAATGATAAGGACGTCGTCAGCGGATGAGAAGAAGAAAACGCCCACACTGGAAATTATTTTGTTCTTACTAAGATTAAAAAAACAACAAAATCAAAAAACTTCGATTTCAACCAAGGTTATTAACGAAAACTAACGAAATGACGAAAACTAGAATTGAAAAAACATTTTCGTTCACTGAAATAAATAAAAACTATAATTAAAAGAAAAAAACAATAACTAACTGAAACTGTATTGTGTGCTTACAAAACTAAAACGTATAAAAATGATGAATAAAATGCTCTTAGTTTTTGTCTTTGTCAATGTCAGATTGATACGAAATTGATTTATTTCGCTTGAGCAATTTTAGTTAGTGGCACTGTATGACACTTCACGATCCATCACTTCCCGTCACTTTTTGTTTAGAGTCATCTTCTCATCCCCACTCTACCTGGAAACATGGAGACTAAAGTTGGAAGAAAGCAGCAGAGTCCTGTCTGGGATTTATCAGAATACGACAGCGAAGTTATGAAAAAAATAAAACTGAACTAAAACTAAGCATTTAGAAGAAAATGAAAACTAATAAAAACTAGCAAACCTGCTCTAAGAACTATTTAAAACTAACTGAATTAGAGAAAAAAAGTCACAACTAAGTAAAACTAAATTATAATGAAGAATCGCAAACTATTAGAACCTTGATTTCAACGTGGTATCATGGATCGTGTACAGATAACATGACACTTTTAATTGGCGTGTTATCTGTGCGCATTATAAACTTTCAGTGTGTGTATTTACGCTGCGTAAAGTAGCACGCCATTAGGTTTAGGGTTAGCGATTAGTGGCTAGCGCTTTGACATGCCATCAAATGACGTTAAATAACACGTGTAAGGATGGAAATGTGTACGTATAGCACACAGAATGCAATAAACTGGTGTCACATACAACGCAATTTCATGAGATCAGTCTGTGTTTTAAGACTTAATTTCTTATTTTAAGTGTTCGTACAGCTGTAGACATGCTTATTTCTAGATTAAACAATCTTAATTCAAGAAATCTTGCCAAGTGAAATTATTTTGCTGCATGGACAGATATTTCACTTGTTTTGAGTACCTTTTCCCTCTGACTTAGAGGTTTTTATCTTGTTTTCAGACGCACTTTTTTTGCAGTGCAGTAGCATTTTGACCTCGTTCTGGGGAGAAAACTAGTTTTAACAATATCATTTTATCAGAATAGAAGTATGTTTAACCCTTCATAGAGCACTTATAGAAATGCTCTGAAAGTCAAAAAGCAACGTGATCACAATACAACACTTAAATCACTGTGTCACTTTATATAACTGTATCACTTTTTTTTTTTTTTTTAATCAATGCCCTGAAATGTGAATACAATCAGAAGTCTTTATGTACGGTACTGTACAGGAAGCACTTTTAGAGTAGTTTCTTTAGCAATTGTCTCTTAGAGTGTGTATACTAACCATTTTGTCAACCTGGTACTAACCCACTTTTGTGTTATGTGTTGTATGTAAGCTGCTGAATACTTGAATTTCCCCCCGGGGATCAATAAAGTATCTATCTATCTATCTATCTATCTATCTATCTATCTATCTATCTATCTATCTGTCTGTCTATCTATCTATCTATCTATCTATCTATCTATCTATCTATCTATCTATCTATCTATCTATCTACCTACCTACCTACCTACCTACCTCCTGGCGAAGGTAAAAAAAAGTGTGTTAAATAAAAAATAAAATAAAATACTATTGCTGTGTCTACTACCTTCATATAATTGATAAAGAAGACCTAAATATATGACTTTTGACATTTGCTATAAATATGTGGCTCCTTTTAGAGAAAATATCAATCATTAAATCACAAGGACAGAAAAGTCAGTGTGTAACAGGTTCGACCTGAACAGGGGAGAGTGGAAAACATGAAAGTTCAGGAAAATAGGACAAGGTTGTATTGAGGGGTGTTGAGTGCGTATCCGTGCAAAAAAAACAGATTTACAGAGATGCTTGACCGGCTTAGCGTCACGTATGAACCCTGATGATTTACAGCCGTCTCCATCTACAGTCCGAGGTGTGTAGGTGTAGGTGAGACAAGCTCTGACGGCTGAGATGGAGTGAGTGGGTGTGAACGCACCCAGTTGGTGTGACTGAGCGAGCAGCTGGATAGACTGAGATGGTCTGAGAATGAACTCACAGTTTACACATGGAAAAGCCATCACCCAAGCGTCTCGCAGCGGCGGCTTTGTGGGGGCCTAACATTCAGTACCCTTTGCATAATACTGAGAAATTCAGTGAGACACAGAAACCACACTGTTGTTTTAGAAACGATACCATCCCTCATCACACTGAGGCTGTTCTGAGAATAGTTACGCACATACATCATCAATCTTCTAGAGAAACAGCCGTGTTTTTTCCAAGAACGGCGTTGAAGTTTATGTTATAGTGTCTACAACTGAGACAGATTGGAGTGATTTTACAGAGAAATGAAAGTGGGTGATATCAGTCAGGTAAATGGAACTGAAGAAATACAGCAATAGCTTCAGACACTTCCTGTCATTTTCTTTGGTTAGTTTTTAAGACTTAAAAAAAAATAAAATCCTTTTAGACCAAGACGAATAGTTTAACGTACATCAAGCTCAGACAAATTAACTTGCAAGTTCAGTTTGACGATCGTAGGGTAAAATACTAAAAAAAAAAAACCCAAAAAAACGTACGACTGAAATGAGTCTAGCGCTATTCCTCAACGTCTTACTGTTCCATATTAACTCTGAACATATTTCCTGATTAATTTTGGACCGATAACATTTGATGTGTAACATGATTTCAGATGTTTTAAAGCACAGGTGTCAAACATGCGGCCCAGGGGCCAAATCCGGTCCGCCAAAGGGTCCAGTCCGGCCCGCAGGATGAATTTGTGAAATGCAAAAATTACACTGAAGATATTAACAATTAATGGTGTCAAAGTCATTTTATTTCAGTCCAATTAGATTTCAAGAGGGTCAGAACCAGTAAAATATGATCATAATAACCTAAAAATAATGACAACCCCACATTTTCTCTTTGTTTTTTTGGTGTAAAAAAAGTAAAATTACATGAAAATGTTTACATTACCAAACTATACTTTTACAAAAAATGTGAATAACCTGAACAAATATGAATAAACAGAAAGTTTATGTTATAGTGTCTACAACTGAGACAGATTGGAGTGATTTTACAGAGAAATGAAAGTGGGTGATATCAGTCAGGTAAATGGAACTGAAGAAATACAGCAATAGTCATTTTCTTTGGTTAGTTTTTAAGACTTTAAAAAAAAATAAAATCCTTTTAGACCAAGACGAATAGTTTAATGTACATCGAGCTCAGACAAATTCATTTGCAAGTTCAGTTTGACAATCGTAGGGTAAAATACTAAAAAAAAAATTAAAAAAAAATAAAAACGTACGACTGAAATGAGTCTAGCGCTATTCCTCAACGTCTTACTGTTCCATATTAACTCTGAACATATTTCCTGATTAATTTTGGACCTATAACATTTGATGTGTAACATGATTTCAGATGTTTTAAAGCACAGGTGTCAAACATGCGGCCCAGGGGCCAAATCCGGTCTGCCAAAGGGTCTAGTCTGGCCCGCAGGACGAATCTGTGAAATGCAAAAATTACACTGAAGATATTAACAAATAATGGTGTCAAAGTCATTTTAATTCAGTCCAATTAGATTTCAAGTGGGTCAGAACCAGTAAAATATGATCATAATGACCTATAAATAACAACAACCCCACATTTTCTCTGTTTTTTTGGTGTAAAAAAAAAAAGTAAAATTACATGAAAATGTTTACATTACCAAACTATACTTTTACAAAAAATGTGAATAACCTGAACAAATATGATCAAACGGAAAGTTTATGTCATAGTGTCTACAACTGAGACAGTCTGGAGTGATTTTGTGGGTGATATCAGTCAGGTGAATGGAACTGAAGAAATACAGCAATAGTCATTTTCTTTGGTTAGTTTTCAAGACTTAAAAAAAATAAAATCCTTTCAGACCAAGACGAATAGTTTTAATGTACATCGAGCTCAGACAAATTAATTTGCAAGTTCAGTTTGACGATCGTAGGGTAAAATACTAAAAAAGAAACAAAAAAAAAACAAACGTACGACTGAAATGAGTCTAGTGCTATTCCTCAACGTCTTACTGTTCCATATTAACTCTGAACATATTTCCTGATTAATTTTGGACCTATAACATTTGATGTGTAACATGATTTCAGATGTTTTAAAGCACAGGTGTCAAACATGCGGCCCGGGGGCCAAATCCGGTCCGCCAAAGGGTCCAGTCCGGCCCGCAGGACGAATTTGTGAAATGCAAAAATTACACTGAAGATATTAACAATTAATGGTGTCAAAGTCATTTTATTTCAGGTTCTACATACAGACACATACAGTCCAATTAGATTTCAAGTGGGTCGGAACCAGTAAAATATTATCATAATAACCTATAAATAATGACAACCCCACATTTTCTCTTTGTTTTTTTTATGTAAAAAAAGTAAAATTACATGAAAATGTTTACATTACCAAACTATACTTTTACAAAAAATGTGAATAACCTGAACAAATATGAATAAACGGAAAGTTTATGTTACAGTGTCTACAACTGAGACAGTTTGGAGTGATTTTACAGAGAAATGAAAGTAGGTGATATCAGTCAGGTAAATGGAACTGAAGAAATACTGTATTAGTCATTTTCTTTGGTTAGTTTTTAAGACTTTTTAAAAAAAAAAATCCTTTTAGACCAAGATGAATAGTTTTAACGTACATCGAGCTCAGACAAATTCATTGGCAAGTTCAGTTTGACGATCGTAGGGTAAAATACTACAAAAAAAAAAAGAAAAGAAAACGTATGACTGCAATGAGTCTCGCACTATTCCTCAACGTCTTACTGTTCCATATTAACTCTGAACATATTTCCTGATTAATTTTGGACCTATAACATTTGATGTGTAATTTGTATTCATGCCCTCTATGCTGTGTTAGATGATTCCAGGAAACTCGACAGCTTTATCCACCATGACATACCAATTTGGCTTGAGAGTTTGCAGTCTAAATATGCTGCAGGATGTGGGTCCATTTATTAAGCCTGTGCCTTGGGTTCAGAGTTACAGTCTGTCTAATACCAGAAATTCAGGCAATTTAATGCTGTAATTTTCGGGTTTGGAGCGAGTCCCTTCTACCAGAGCCGGGTAAAGTTTTGATAGATGTTGCAGATTTAATGAGGTGTTGGATCAGGATGCTGTGACTCGCTGACTGGCGTCTGTTACATAACTTCATCAGGTAAGACAGTGCAGATTTTTGTAAGACGTTGCATCCTACAGTGTAATGAGCTTCTACCACTCAGAGACTTATGGTCACCTCCAGCTGTGGTTTGTTACGTTGTAAAATCCTGTGTCCATTCGTTAAACTTAAGAGAGCCCAGTGCTGATGGAACTGTTTTTATGAAAGAGCTACTTGTGAGGAGGCAGCTTAATATGGGAAATGTAATTATTGTTTTCTTTAATACTGTAACTTCCTTGACTTTCAGACTCTTTTCCTATAGTCAACATTCATTTTATTTTAATTATGCCAGAAAAAAAATGTCTTGAGGAAAACAATTTACGAGTTGCATTTGTTTCACATATGATTTACGTGGCATAAAATAACTTTGGATTCACTTTTCAACCTTTTAAAATAAAAAGAAACAACTTGAGTAATACTGAAAAAATTCATGTCATGATCTGCTGAATTACACTAAAACCTGATACAGTTTATTAGCAACTACTGACTTGTACATATGGAAGTTCACGTTGTAGATCACTGGCAGTACATAAATACAATTAGTTTGATAAATGATCTTACGGTAACCTACCTGCAGTAGAATAAGTCAGACCACTTGAATTGATTTATGATACAGTGTTTTTTTATTAAACGGAGGCATGCTTGGAAGCAAAAACATAAAGACAAATTTCTCGTGTGGGTGGAATAAATACAATTAATATAAATATGCAGTTTATGCCTCTTTCTTCTTTTTGTGTGCTGGCTAAAGCGTTTCCCTTCGTTTTGTTATGAATGCACCACCTGCTTTCCATTAGATATGCTTAATCATTTCTTGTTTCTGACCAGTCTGACTTGTTTAGTTTTTTCGGTTCATAAGTTTTGAAAAATGATAATTGTCAGACCTCCCCAGTGAGTATAAACAGCCCGTACTGGCTTTTTATGCAGCATAAAATCCCTACTGTATTTCCTTTCAGTGTGTGACTCACAACATTACGCAGGGCAGTTTACTGCATTGTGGCAAAAGGAAAGCCATAAACTTTAATGTCTATAACCAAACTAACTGTATAAAGCAAAGCTGAGTTATGAGCATGAATATCACAGTCAGATCAGTATCACAAATAAAAATAGTCAGGAGATGGTGTCAGAGACTTTTGGGGTTTGGTTTATCTTTGAGCCAGCTGCAGCGTTCACTGTCTGACCTCATCCACCGCACCACGATGGGATCCATGATGTGGTCTATTCAGCTTCTGGCAGCAGCTGCCAACCATGGAGGTCTGCAGGGCTTCCTCTGATCCACAACCCAAAAGTCTGCGCAGGATCATTCTAAAGACCAATCAGAGGGCAGATAAAACTCTGGGGTTTGCTGTTAGTAAGTAAAGTTTCTGGATCGAGTCCATATCAGCCGACACCAAACGACTGGAGCAACAACAGCTAGACCACCACTACGAACACCTGTGGTAGACGCATGGAAACTATGAGTCATTTGTGGCTGTTTGTGGCTATAGAAACTTGTGTTTTTCCTTTAAAGAGGGAACATCACCTTGCAGGAACTAGGCACTGGATTTTATTGAGTTCATGATGGATTTAGTCCAGCCTTAATGAAGATTTGGTATTTTCTTTTTCCTCACTGTAGTCATTGAACGGGGCTTAGCTGTCTTAGAAAATAAGATGCAACAGGCAAATGAGAAAGAGGAAAAACAAACATCATTAAGACTCGAGGCTCTTCGTCTCTGCCAAATGTGGCAAATCGTTTTGGTGCCAGACATGCTGACAACCCGGAGGCCGTGTGAGCCAGTCTGTCTGAAGCTCTGTTGGTCGGTTAACACGCCTTGTTAAGGCGCAGGGTCCAGAGTACTCATTTCCTGACTTTGCCCTGGGATGAAGGGGGAGGGCAGCAAGGGCACATGGGAAAGGTGTCACATCTGATCGCTGGAAGGAAAGTGAAAGAATTTCTGGTTTTTCACTGAGAGTGTGAAACTCATAAAAATGACTCTGCATCGAGGATTGCAGTAACACTTTATATAAAAGTACACGCACCAGTATTTACTATTTATTAGCTGCTTATTGCCTATGGATTTATAACATTAATAACATAGGTCCTTATTAGTCATCATAAAGCACTTATTCTGCAGGACCATATTCTACACCTATAGGTTTTTGAACCTAATAACCTTCTTATTAATCAATCAATCAGTCAAATTTTATTTATATAGCGCCATATCATAACAAAAGTTATCTCATGTCACTTTACATTTAGATCTGCTCTAAACCAGACTCTTAAGCCAGTTTACAGACATCAACAGAATCCTCCAGGAGCAAACACTCACCTGGAGAAGACCCTGACTGGATGATGGTCATCTACCTTGACCAGTTGGGGTCAAAGAGAGAAGGTTAAAGGAAGAAAGAGAGAGAGAGAGAGAGAGAGAGAGAGAGAGAGAGAGAGAGAGAGAGAGAGAGAGAGAGGATACATGGATTCACAGTAAACTGAACTACAACTGTTAAAAATCAGAACTGCTGTTTTATAATTACCAATAATTAGAACAAATATCCATAACTGTTAATACTACTACTCCAAATATAAATACTACCAGTGGATATACTACTACTGCAGCTGTTAGAACCAATAATAGAAACCTCTACTATCCACGTAACTATATAATAAATATTATCACAACTATATGGATACATGAGTGATGACGATGGAGGCAGGACCACAGCAGGAGGTCCAGAGATGATCCAGGGAAAACCTGAGAGGACATAAAGCACAGAGACTCCAGGGAAGAAGGAGAGTCAAGTTCCTGCTTGTTCATGTATGTTCATGACCCCACCCCCCGAAGAGGAGGCAAGGGGTATTGTTTTTGGTTTGGCTTGTTTCTTTGTTAACACTCTAGCAGCAAAACTATGGGTTGAATTCATACCAAATTTGGTTTACAGACTGCCAGTGACCCAGAAAAAATGTGGTAACATTTTGGGAAAAGAAGGTCAAAGTTCAAATTTTTTATGAATTTTAAAATCTTTTTTTTTCCTCCCATTTACTGCTAATCGGCGAAATTTTAAATGTCTATAAAAACATCAGTTTTGTTTCAGTTTACTTCAAACTTGACATTTTATATATATATATATATATACACACACACACACACACACACACACACACACACATATATATATATATATATATATATATATAGAGAGAGAGAGAGAGAGAGAGAGAGAGAGACAAGTGATATGCTGACATCAGCACACACATAGACATGATGACATCAGCTGGATTGATGCCAAAATAACCTACAATACGTGCAAGGGGCGGGGTTTGTTGTGCCTGGAACCACTTGTTGAGTTTGCTCAGTAGGTGTTATATGGTGGTTGTGCTTGTTGTGCCGAACTCTGCTCCCTGCCGAAAATTGCATTGCGCAGCAGCTGCCGAAAACTGCTCCCCCTTCCTAAGTCAGCCATAAAGAGGACAATGTGCACCAAATTCACCCTGCCACACCAGAATAGCTCCAAATGTGAGCTGCTAAAGTAATTTCACTCCTTTAGCTTTGCAAGCTAATTCTGATGGGGGATGCAGTTTTCGGCAGTACCCGGCGCCGAATTCTGCTCCCAGCCGAAAACTGCATCCCCAGCTGTGGAAGATACAGTTTTCGTTAATATCTGTTTTTATTGTTATATATTTTGTGTGTTGTGTGTCTAAGATTTAACTTTTGAAAGTTTTATATACCTTACAGTTGGCACATTCTTTAATATTTAACAGACAAAAAACATAATGGCAATATTGTCCTCTTCATGGCTGATTTAGGAAGTGGGAGCAGTTTTCGGCAGGGAGTAGAATTCGACACAACAGTGCTGTCCTCACTGTGCAGCTAGACAGCCAGCTAACAAAAATAAAGCAGAGTCCAAACAAGGCTTTCTTTTCCGATTTGGAGGTTCTACTTGACTTGACTTTTTCTAACTGCAACATACAAAATTCATGCAACTTCAGTTAACAGACAGTTATTATTAATTACGCTACACATGTAATGCACTCACACCGCTAGCTTGAATAGTATAAACGTTAGCTTCATTACACGTTCACAGAACAGTTTCAAGGTATTATTCAACCAACACCTAAAGCTTAATATTGTTTTCGGACATACACACTTACAAAGACGAAATTTTTCCAAGGCACACAAGTAGTAGAGCACACTTAGCGTGTACATGAGTTTTTGTGAACTTTAACTGCAGACAAAATAGCGAACGGGAAAAATACGTCAAAGATCATCTCTAGCGAAAGAGCGCTCACTCTGTATACAACCTTAGCGCACAGCGAACACAAAGATCCTTAAGGAGGTGCCATGTCACTCCTATTAATTCTTAAGCCAGCTGCATTTTAAAATATTTTAACATAGATTTAACTTTTTTTAAAATTTATTATTTACTTATAGTAACTTATGAAAGTAATTTATACAACTTATGAAATAAGTTATATCTTTGACCTGAAGACATCCCAGTGGTTGATCATGATTCATGTACAAGTGAAAATTTTAGTTGTAGAATGTGGTTATACTACGACGGCGTATTAGGGCCACATAAGAAAAAACAAAAAAAAACAAAACGCTTGTCATTACGAGAATAAAGTCATTATTTAACGAGAATAAAGTCATCATTTAACTAGAATCAAGTTGTAGTTTTAAAAAAAACTCATTAATCAAAGCTATACCGTATGATGTGGCATTTTTACACTTTTCTTTTGTCATCTTAAAATGCTCCTAATAAGTGTGTGTCAAACTAAAATGTAAAAGAAATCCACCAGGTATTGAAACTCAAAAATGTTTAATTCTCATATATTTCTAATAAAAGTCTGACCAATCATTTTAGTCGGTCCGAGTGAAATAATTGGCCGAACCTGACTGAGTCTCCTGTCAATCATCCATTATGGCCGTCCAGCATCTGATCCATTATCGCCGTCTCCGCATCCGATATGTGTCCATCTGAATCTGACGCTTCACTGGCGCTGCTTCTCCTGTCACTGACCACAGTCTACTGTCTAGGATGTGTTTGGATAGAACTGACATGCACATGTGGAAGGGAAAAAACGGATTTATGAACAGAAACGACAACTGAGGGGAACAAACGGGAGTCTGATGAATGAAGGATGGAGATAAAAGTCCGGAAGTCAGCTGTACTGGACTGAACAGGTCTGCATAAAGCTCAGCTTTTATGACGGTGGGACTCATACAGGTACATGTACATGGTGTCACACAATGTATGATGATGTAGGATGATAATTGTATGGACTATGAAACTTCAAATGTCCACGGAAAATTCGCGGAGGCCGCGCGTTAACAGTGCGCGTGCCCATCCCCTGGGCACTGCAGTGAAGACACTGACCCAGTACTGCACAGACCAGGTCTACTGATGGAACAGGGGCCGCGGGCCCGCGGCAGGTGGATGATGCATCTGATTACTGAGGGAGGGGTCCGTGGACACGCCAAAATGGACCGGACCTCCACCTCTGCTTCCTCCTCCATTTCCATCGCGCATCAGGTGAGAGGAGGAGAGAGGAGGAGGAGCCTCAGTGCTCAGGCAGAGGGAAGGGGGCGGGGCTTTGGAGGGAGGTGGGTTGTTCATGTTCAAACTTTTACTAAGTGCTGTGAGAAATGCCACATCGGTAGGTATAGCTTTAACGAGAATAAAGTCGTTATTTAACGAGAATAAAGTCATTATATTTCGAGAATAAAGTCATAATATAATGAGAAGTTGTACCTAATCATTGATGTAGAACTTGGAACATTTTGTGAAGTTCTGCTTTCATTAGTCTATCCTCCATCAACACATTAGTCTGAGGACTTTGAAGAGTTTGCACACATTTGGGTTTGCTGTAAGAACCGAACTGATTTGTAGCAAATTACTTCTTTTGTGGAGGAGAAACTGATGAAGTGTTCAGCTCTAGGGTTATCAGTGATAACACCAGAGAACTATACAGAGAGGCTCTGGTGTTTCTGAACAAACTGTGGGGATTCGACTGTGAGTTTATGAGTCCAACAGAAGGGAAAGTTGTTGCTTCGCTTATTGCCTTCGCCGTAAAACCAGAAACTCTGTCAAATTTTCAAAATATTACAAGTTTAATCTCATAAAAGTACAACTTTATTCTCGTTAAATAATGACTTTAATCTCATTAATCAACGACTTTATTCTCATTAATTAACAACTTTATTCTCATTAAATAATGACTTTATTCTCATTAATCAATGACTTTATTCTCATTAATTAACAACTTTATTCTTGTTAAATATTTACTTTATTCTCATTAATCAACGACTTTATTCTCATTAATTACAGACTTTATTCTCGTTAAATAACAACTTTATTCTCGTGGTGATAAGTGTTTTTTTTCTTATGTGGCCCTAATACGCCGTCGTATTATACAGCATTAATAAGTGTTTCATTAAAAGCCTATTAAAATGTATGAATGTTTAGAAGCAACCAGCAGTGTTGAATATGTGATACTTTGACATGAAATGTTACTCTGCTGGAAGTGGAACATATTTGGAGAAGCATTAACAGAGTCTAAAACAACCCAGGACCATCTTAGGTTCAAACCGGACTTCCTCAGACTGGGTGAGGGGCCGTCATACAGTACGTTTGTATAACAGACCCTCCGTATTTGCTGTTATAGGAACCAATGCATGAGAGTTTTCCCAGGTCACTCCTTCTCCATATGGGGCCGTCTATGGAAGGTTTTAAAAGCAGGTTCTGGCCTTGATGCTCCTCCCTTAGTGAGACTCCTGCAGTCCTCACACAACACACCAATTCAGACACACACACAAACTGTCAGCAGCCTAGACTTATCATGACAGTTTTGTCTTATTTTTGAATCAAAAAGACGGCACAAGGACACGAGTGCCACCGGTCACAGCAGGCACAGATATACAGGAAACTGCCACTGTGTCATTACTGATAAGTCTGTACAGAGGACCTGCTGATCTGGGACCAGCTGGAAGGACAAAATGGGTCTTTGGACAGCCCTGATTCTGGCCTCGCAGCTGCTATTAAAACTGTGCATACACGTGGAAGCCCAGGCTTTGGGTAAGTCATTTTCATTTTCTTTTCACATCTATTATTTAAATGTTCTGATCTGTACAAAAAAAAAGAAAAAGCAAGAAAGAAAGGGCCATATTTATTGCTAATAAAAAATTCCAGAAGGTTTGAGTTGTGCTGAAAAATAACAAATTCTCATGGTTTCAGTGTTTAGGAACAAACAAAGTAAATTCACCTTTGATTTATTTGAATATTGCATTTTCTCACAACCTGCCTGTGATGTAACCATCTCTGATTTCATTACCTGTCAAAAAAGATTTAATGGCTCCACCACTGGGTCTTTTAACACACTATGTATGAGTTCACTGCATAATGTATAAAGCAGACCTTGTGAAAAAGAGAATATTCTATGCAGAACCAAAGAACACAAAGCATTAGAGATGGTGTGGGATAGTCAGTGAGGTATGAATAAAATGTTAAATAGCTGTAATGGAGAAGGATCATTTTAGTGTTGGTGGCATAAAATAGACAAACAGACACAGCTTTAAAGCCAGAACTCTTTTTTTTTTTTTAAGTTTTTTTTTTTTTCTTGCTAAAGTAATCATCCTGCTACTCACATCCATCCATCCAGCATATTTGCTTGATTACTTCTGTTCAGGTTCGGCTCTCTGGGCTCGTCTTCACCAAAGTCTTAGAGAGGTCACACACATGGGAATAATCAGGAATAATCTGGACTCAATACTGAACTTGAAGTCCCACATATGCACACACACTCTGAGACAAATAGGTTGACACACAAATCAGACGACGTGCAGAAATATTGGTGTTTACAATCTATCAGCGTCGTACAAATGACTCCAGTGACTGATGGTATATACTTTACATGAACCCATTAATCCTCTATGATCCTTTTGGGAATAGATGGCTGATGATTTGTCTATAAAACAAACCCAAATTAATGAAGTGTATCGTTTTTCATGTCGACTGGAAATGACTGATTGCATGTCTGGGATCCACTACCTGTAATAGGAAAAAGGAAAAAAATATTAAAGCTGCAGTAAGTGGGATTCTGCTGTTTGGAAGCACACATCATCCACTTCGACCTCTGTAAAATTTTTTGGGGTTGTTTATCAATATTAGTTTTTGGAGGATGATTTCTCTGGAATTCAACCCTCACTCTTTAATCATTGTCTAATGATATCCACATCTTGAAACACTGTCTCACTGTCTGGAAATTGCACAATTTTACATCGTGAAGTATTTATCACAGCATCTATTATAATTGTTTAGTCTTTCCTGTGTTATTCATGAATATTGTGAACAATGTGTCCTTGGGTTTAGGGTAATTACAAGCTGATGTCAGTGATATAATTTCTATTATCAGCAGCATTGGACCAAAATAAAGCATGCACTTCAGAAGTATTTGTGAGGATCTCAGATGAAGAACCCAGTGTTTTATTTTTAAAGATTTGTTTTCATTCAAAGAAGCTTTTACAGGATGTTTATGGTGTTTAACAAACGTCTACAGTTCGTTACAGTGAGATAAGGCATATTTTACAGAAGGAACACACATAAATGTATAAACCAGGGGTCTCAAACATGTGGCCTGGGGGCCAAATGTGTCCCGCCAATGGTTCCAATCCGGCCCGTGGGATGAATTTGCAAAGTACAAAAATTCCACAGTCAAGGCTGTGGAACTCATTTTAGTTCAGGTTCCACATACAGACCAATATGATCTACAGTCAAATAATAACAGCAGAAGAACCGACAAAAAAGAATGACTCCAGATTTTCTTCCAGTTTGATGTGAAAAAAATATCACAATATGCCTATAAATAATGACAACTTCAAATTTTTTGTCTTTGTTTTAGTGCAAAAAATAACAATAAATTATGAAAATATTTACATTTACAAACTATCCTGTAACAATAAAATGTGAATAACCTGAACAAATATGAACAACCTGAAATGTCTAAAGAAAATTAAGCACAATTTTAACAATTTCCTGCCTGTTCCTCAGTGTTTAGTGTCTTTGTAGATCTGATCCATAATGCACATGGAGAAAATGATAAGATGAAAGCACAATTGTTAAAATTGCACTTACTTTTCTTAAGAAAGTTCAGTTTTTTCAGGTTATTCACATCTTTTTTGTTTGGATAGTTTAGAAAAGTAAGTCTTTTCATAATTTAATGGGGGTTTTTTGCACTAAAACAAAGACAAAAATCAGTTGAAAAGAGTTGTCATTATTTAGAGGTTATTATATTATTTTACTGGTCCGGCCCACTTGAGATTAAATGGGGCTGAATGTGGCCCCTGAAAGTAAATGAATTTGAGACCCCTGGTATAAACTTACTATATTTTTAAACATCAGAAGAAAAAAGAAGGAATAAATAAATGAAAATAATAAAAATCAAAATAAAACAAAAATATTGCATGAACTTTTCCTATCCCACCCCCCACCTCCCACTCTTGTATGGCTCTCAGTTTCCTTTCATTTATATACCTATACAGTCTATGTACATAGTTTATACTTACACCCATCTGTACACAGTCATAACCTACAAACAAAAAGTAAAGGATATTTTTTTAATTTTTGGGCTATTTTTTTTTTCAGTTGGGATTCTTGCACAGTGCTTTTTACTTTTAACAAAAAGTTGAGGACATTTCTTTTTTTTTTTTTTGTCATTTTTTTTGTCATTTTTGCCATGGCCCAGAGGTGCAACAGCTCAAAAAATTATCCACTCTAAGAAAAAAAAGAACAGCCTAAAAAATTATCCACTAGCCCAAAAAAAAATCTTAAAAATTTTCAGCCTATGGTTTTATTTTTTGTAGTCACCTTAATTTAAAAGCAAGAAACTTTATGGGTAAACAGCACCCCCTTAATTGAAAAGGTGGATGATGTTTTTTTTTTTTTCTTAGAGTGGATAAGTTTTTGGGCTGTTCTCTTTTTTTTCTTATAGTGGATAATTTTTTGGGCTGTTCTCTTTTTTTCTTATATTAGATAATTTTTTGGGCTGTTCTCTTTTTTTCTTATAGTGGATAATTTTTTGGACCGTTCTCTTTTTTTTCTTATAGTGGATAATTTTTTGGGCTGTTCTCTTTTTTTCTTATATGGATAATTTTTTGAGCTGTTGCAACTCTTTTTTTTGCCATTTTTACAAATGGCAAAAATGACAAAAAAAAAAAAAAAAAAAAAAAAAAAAAAATATATATATATATATATATATATATATATATATATATATATATATATATATGTATATACTTACCTTTTTGTTTGTAGTGTATGTCTATAAATCAACACAGTACTCACCAGAGATACATCAATGAGGAAGTTATCCAAGAAGAACCCACAGAGGGAGAACCCAGTGTTGAACCGTGATGCTGGTGTTAAGGACAGAACAAGACTGTGGATTACTTTACGAAGCTTGAAATCAGAGGTTAATCGAGGGCTGAGATGAGACACTTTCTCAGGATCTCTGGTGTAAGACGACCCCGACCCCTATGAGCCCCTCTGTCCAGAAGACTTACGGACAGCAGGACTGTGTGTTTTATAGGCTTTAGTGTGCATGTCCTGGGAACTCTAAACCACAGGTGTCAAACATGCGGCCCGGGGGCCAAATGTGGCCCGCCAAAGGTTCCAACCCGCCCCCTGGGATGAATTTACTAAGTACAAAAATTCCACAGTCAAGGCTGTCGAAGTTATTTTAGTTCAGGTTCCACATACAGACAAATATGATCTACAGTCAAATAATAACAGCAGAAGAACCAACAAAAAAGAATGACTCCAGATTTTCTTCTTGGTTTGATGTGAAAAAAATAATATTACACTATGCCTATAAATAACAACAACCTCAATTTTTTGTCTTTGTTTTACTGCAGAAAATATTTATATTTACAAACTATCCAGTAACAATAAAATGCGAGTAACCTGAACAAATATGAACAACCTGAAATGTCTAAAGAAAATTAAGCACAATTTTATCTATTTTCTGCCTGTTACTAAGTGTTTAGTGTCTTTGTAGATCCAATCCATAATGCACATGTAGAAATGATAAGTTGAAATCATAATATTGTTAAAATTGCACTTATTTTTCTTAAGAAATTTCATTTTTTCAGGTTATTCACATCTTTTTTGTTTGGATAGTTTATAAATAAGTATTTTCATAATTTAATGGGTTTTTTTTGCACTAAAACAAAGACAAAAATTTGTAGTTGGCATTATTTATTGGTTATTATGTTGTTATTTTACTGGTTCGGCCCACTTGAGATTAAATCGGGCTGAATGTGGCCCCTGAAAGAAAATGAGTCTGAGACCCCTGGTATAGACTTACATATGTTTTTAAACATCAGAAGAAAAAAGGAGAAATAAATAAAAGAAAATAATCAAAACAAAACAAAAATATTACATGAACTTTTCCCTTGAACTTTAAGTTGAAACCACAATATTGTTAAATTGCACTTATTTTTCTTAAGAAATTTCTTTTTTTTCAGGTTACTCACATCTTTTTTGTTTGGATAGTTTATAAATAAGTATTTCCATAATTTAATGTTTTTTTTTTCACTAAAACAAAGACAAAAATTTGTAGTTGGCATTATTTATTGGTTATTATGCTATTATTTTACTGGTCCGGCCCACTGGAGATTAAATCGGGCTGAATGTGGCCCCTGAACTAAAATGAGTTTGACACCCCTGCTATAAAACGTTTCCCTGTGTGTCTTCTACATTTTTTTCTTTTTTTAAAACACAAACTTCTGATTTTCCTGACGGTCAGTGAAAGTGATGTTGAGGATTTGTAAACAGACATTTTAGTTTATTTAACTGCAGGCGTTATTATAGGCCTGTGTTTGTCTGAAAATTGCACCATATGCCCGTCTAAACAGGAGAGGACACAGGCAGAGGGCAGAGACTAAAGAAAGCACAGATCTCATCTGGGAATCAGCCTGCACAATCTTGGCTGACAACAGTCAATTTCTGGAAGCATTTGGGAGCAATTTTGCTCCCTCACGACAGTGGGTCTTGCTGACTGCTTTAAGGGTACTTGTGTATTCATGATGTGTGCAGATGGTGGACTAGACATTCACTGCACATACTCCTGTGGTGTGCACAGATCCAAAGACACTTTATTAAAAGTGCTACCGTGAGCTATGGAGTTCAGTGGCTTTCTCTGGCAACTCATTCCTCCCACGAACACTCAGTACATGTTTACATTCTACCATAGACAGTGTTGTACAAGTTACTTTCAAACTGTAATCCATTACAGATTACTTATTACTGTTATTTAAAAGTAATTCCTTACCTTACAATATTACTGTCTCAAAATTGTAATGCGTTTAGGGCTGGGCAAGTTAACGCGTTATTACCGTGTTAACGCATTATTTTTTTTTTTTTTTTCCTTTTTTTTTTCTTCTTCTTTCTAATTTTTTAAATCTCCCGTTAATGCCGTTCTTCCCTTCAAGCAAGTCTTAGTTCATTTATACATACGGACTCTTATTTTGAAACTCATGCTTTTATTTTGGCGCTCCACAGGCACCAAACGCCGGTGCCGGTGTAGCTGAGAGGAGGAAAGTGAGCGAACTTTCCGAGTAATGCTGAATCAAACTTTGTTAAACTCCTGCAGTTCAACGCCTGTATGTATCAATCATGCTGTTGTTTGCTAAATAATTTCACATGCAAACGTGCCGTTAGAAACGTGTTTATGACGTTATTACCTCCGCCAAGGAGGTTGTGTTTTTGCCAGGGTTTGTTTGTTTGTCTGTCCGTTAGTCTGCAACATAACTCAAAAGTTATGGACAGATTTGGATGAAATTTTCAGGGTTTGTTGGAAATGGGATAAGGAAGAAATGATTAAATTTTGGTGGTGATCGGGGGTGGGGGGGCCCACAGGGGGGGCGCAGACCAGAAAATTTCATCAAAATCTGTCCATAACTTTTTGAGTTATGTTGCACACTAACGGACAGACAAACAGACAGACAGACAAACAAACCCTGGCAAAAACATAACCTCCTTGGCGTGGGGGGGCCCACGGGGGGGGGGGGGCGGAGGTCTGCGCTCTCCGAGTGCTTCTAGTTTTGGATGTGTTTATTATGATGTGTTATTAACATGTTTAAGCTAATTCGTTTATGCTAGCAGTCGCAGATGGGTTGCTAATTCTTTATGCAGGCTCATGTTAAGTTTATGTAAATTCATTGGTTGTGTTTAGGTATAATATGCCAGCCTTTGAACTAACCTTTACTTATTTACCATGTGATTAGCTCAATGCTAACTTGAATGGGAAAATCCATAGACACGCTAACGATTAGCATTTACAGATTAATTTAAGATTTATAACGTCTTTTCACCCAGCAACAAAGGTTCACATCGGAGATATTTTATACTATTCATTCTTACAACAACTGAACATAAAATACTCACAGGCAAACATTTTTGGGGCCATACAAACAGAGTGAAAGAAACGTGTCTGTTAGTTCATTCTTATGTCCAAACTGACTACGGTAACACCGAAAGGACAAAACATACGTTAGTGCAACTTATTCCGACCACTAGAGGGCCCCCTTTGCTTGCTTTGAACAACTGAACATCACATATTATTGGGCTCTGTTAGTATTAGTACTTATTAGTGGGTTTAAGATTCCTGTCAGTCACTCACAAGTGGAAATAAACTGTTGTGGACATAAACATGGAGAAAAGTACCGATCTTTTCCATGGACATTTTCATTTTAAATGTTTTCAGATGGTAGGGTTGAGTAGGACACAGTTGTTTATAAGCACTGCAGTGTGGAATTATTTTTATCACCGTAGTATTTCCACTCTGAAATATCACTGAAAGGAAATACACACTGTTGATGCCGGCAACCCCCCAATATAACTATGTGATTAATCGCGATTAATCGCAGAAATCCACACAATTAATTGCAATTAAAAATTTTAGTCGCTGCCCAGCACTAAATGCGTTACATGACTTCTGTATTACTTTTGAGTTACATACAGACTCTCGTCATAAATGGGGTGTGCTCAGTAGTACTTTTGTAACAGGTTACTCCCAACACTCCTCAGGAACACTCAGTAGATGTTTATGTTCTACCATAATCAGTGTTGTGCAAGTAACTTCCAAACTGTAATCCATTGCAGATTACTTATTACTGTTATTTAAAAGTAATTCCCTACCTTACAATATTACTGTCTCAGAATGGTAATGCGTTACATGACTCTTGTATTACTGTTGAGTTACATACAGACTCTCATCATAAATGGGGCGTGCTCAGTAGAGACCCCCCCGTTACTGTAATGCATTACTTTTGTAAATCGTTACTCCCAACACTGCTCAGGAGCACTCAGTAGATGTTTATGTTCTACCATAGACAGTGTTGTGCAAGTAACTTCCAAACTGTAATCCATTACAGATTACTTATTACTATTATTTAAAAGTTATTTTTTTACCTTACAATATTACTGTCTCAGAATTGTAATCCGTTACATGACTCCTGTATTACTTTTGAGTTACATACAGACTCTCATCATAAATGGGCCGTGCTCAGTAGTACTTTTGTAACAGGTTACTCCCAACACTGTTCAGGAACACTCAGTAGATGTTTACATTCTACCATTATCAGTGTTGTGCAAGTTACTTCCAAACTGTAATCCACTGCAGATTACTTATTACTGTTATTTAAAAGTAATTCCCTACCTTACAATATTACTGCCTCAGAATTGTAATGTGTTACATGACTCCTGTATTACTGTTGAGTTACATACAGACTCTAGCCATAAATGGGGCATGCTCAGTAGAACCCCTCCCCCGTTACTGTAATGCATTACTTTTGTAAATTGTTACTCCCAACACTGCTCAGGAACGCCCAGTAGATATTTACATTCTACCATAATCAGTGTTGCGTAAGTTACTTCCAAACTGTAATCCATTACAGATTACTTGTTACTGTCATTTAAAAGTAATTCCTTATCTTACAATATTACTGTCTCAAAATTGTAGTGTATTACATGACTCGTGTATTACTTTTGAGTTACATACAGACTCTAGTCATAGTAATGAGCATACGTCCATGTGGACAATGGAATGTCTTCTGCGTCTGCACCCATTGGCTGAACACCAACACGAAATAGAACTGTACAGACACATTTCGGATTCCTCAAGGTCCTGCTATTTTTTTTTTTTTTTTTCATTTGTGCAATTAAATCATGGATGAAAAGTGTGTTGTAATGTAAGTGCTATTGAACATGATTAGTAATGCCTTACACTACTGCATTACAGCAAAAAGTAATCTTTTACTGTAATGCATTAGTTTGTAACACATTACTCCCAACACTGCTGAGGAACACTCAGTAGATGTTTACAGTAGATGTTTTTTTTTCCTATTATTTATTTATTTATTTATGTATTTATTTGCACATCAAAAAACAGCAAGAGAAAATAAAAAAACAACAACATTCAAACAAGTAACATCATTGTGCAGGAGAGGTTAGAAGCCAAAAAGGGCTTATATGAATACCTCCCCAGAAATGAGCAATACACGGGGAAAAAAGAAAAAAGATTTAAAAATACAATATAACTGAATTAATAAACTAAAGTAAAAACAATGAAAATGCAAATCACATTACAAATCATCAAATCAAATGATATACAGCCTTACAGTTTTTCATGAATTAGAGTCCTTTTCAGATGCTTTTTAAACAATGATAAAGAAGATACTGATTGAAGTTTAGGCCGTAGATTCTTCAATTCTTCGATTTTTCATTTTTGTTTTCTTTTATTACCTCCGCCAAGGAGGTTATGTTTTTGCCAGGGTTTGTTTGTTTGTTTGTTTGTTTGTTTGTTTGTTTGTTTGTTTGTCTGTCCGTTAGTGTGCAACATAACTCAAAAAGTTATGGACAGATTTGGATGAAATTGTCAGGGTTTGTTGGAAATGGGATAAGGAAGAAATTATTAAATTTTGGTGGTGATCGGGGGTGGGGGGGCCCCCGGGGGGGGGGGCACTGATCAGCCTTGGCAGAGGTCTGCGCTCTCCGAGTGCTTCTAGTTATAATTCTTTTCCCCCTGTTTTGTATTATGTTTGTGTCTGAAATAAACTAAACTAAACGTCCTACCACAAACAATGGATAAATTGTAGATGCAAATAACCACTTTGTATCCTCTGCCAGACACTTTCTGTACAGATAATTACACCATACTTTTAATATGTACAGTCTACTCATTTGCTACCCACATCCCTCTGATATCACTGTGCCAAGTCTGCCTGCCAAGTTTGTGCTAACTGATTGACACAGCATCTCACAAGAGCAACAAACACCAGTAACAACATCATCATCATCTTCTTGTCTACTCAGGATGTGTTTACTCTGGGATCAGAGCGGAGCTGCAGGTTGTAAATATTCATATCTCATCATCCGGTGCTTCTCTCTTTCCTTCCCCTTGTCAACAGTCTATGATCTGCTCACCTCACCTGACTGCCTGCCAGACCTGCTGCAGGGGGGCCTGGCTGAGCAGGGGCTGAACGAGGCTTTCATCCTCACCACCTTTAAGTTGCAGCCCAAGACCGGAACAACTGTGTTTGGCCTGTACAACCCCAGGGACAACAGCAAATACTTTGAGTTTACAGTGATGGGGAAGCTTAACAGAGGTACAAGAGCATGACATTTACAGCTGCAGCACTTTGTCAAAGTTCTACCACGTAATATTTCTACATTAAAAATATGTAAATGGACTTGTGAAACATGAAAAGACCCCCCATGATAATTCGCTATTGCACACATCATCTTAAGCTCTATGGAATTGGACTACTGTTTTTGATCAGTGCTTCGGTTAAGTATCAGCAGCTTTATCGATAGCACAGGTGTCAAACATGCGGCTCAGGGGCCAAATCCAGCCCGCTAAAGGGTCCAGTCAGACCCCTGGGATGAATTTGTGAAATGCAAAAATTACATTAAGATATTAACAATCCTTGTAGTTGAGGTTCCACATTCAGACCAATTTAATCTCATAATAGCATATAAACACTCACAACTCCAATTTTTTGTCTTTGTAAGTGTGAATGTTTTCATGTATTTACACTAAAACAAAGTATAATTTCGCAAAAACTCTGAATAACCTCAACAAATAAGAACAACCTGAAATGTCTTCAGAGAAGTGCAATTTTAATAATATTCCACCTGTTACTAAATCTTTTGTGTATTTGTAGATCCACTGTGATCTGTAAGTTATAATGTGCATGTGGAAATGATAAACTAAAGCATAAGAGTGTTAAAACTGCAATTTTTTTTCCAGTTTGTTCGCATAATCACGTTTTTCTGGAGGGACTGTTCTTGGCTCTTTGAACCCAGATGTTAACGTTTTTGGAGAAAATAGCAGAGCTGCAGGAGTACAAGGGGTGATGGGTGATGAGCTAATGTTAAATACAAATTTGCTGACATGGTAAAATAGCTGAAGATCATTCTTTTACACTTCAACTGTCACGAAAAAAAAAAAAATGTTTTGTTCAATGAACAGAAGCTGCCAAAGTCGGACACAGCATTCTGGTGAGCTGTCAGTTACTCATGTCAATCAAAGGTGTCATCCAACACAACAATTCCTAAAAAGCAGGTGCTGAAATATTATCAACAGATAAATACTTTAAAGATGGACCAGAACAGAACGCCTTCGTTGCACATGCGTGATGACGTCACACGCGCTGCATTGTTTTGGTGAGAACGCAGCCAACATGGTGTTGAGGCAGCAACAGTCCAAAAAGACCACACCAGGTCTAAACAGACCACACCAGGTCTAAACAGACCACACCAGGTCCACTGGAACACGGTCAAAGCTTCCATTTCTTCAAAAGGGTGGAATCCCTCCAACATGCTCAAACATTTGTCCACGGCATGGGATTCATTTACAGGAATGTCACGTATTTGATACGCTACTTAGCGACGCTTGTGAATCTAGCGGCAGAGTGAACACCAGGCCAGTTCCGCTGCGGGCAACAAACGTCCTGCCCCCTCAAATAAAAGTTTCTGAAGGGAGGGGAAAGGAAATTAGATGCACAACAATGGGAGACATGGATGAATTAGTAAAGCATCTTAAGTTTCACTTTCACTGTGCGGTGCCCCCCCCCCCCCCCCCCCCCCGAACAGGGCCCAGCATCATCTGTTCTTATAATTCATACATACTGTATATGTTATATTTTCTGTGCAGAGATGGAAATATAAAATACAGTAAATGCAAACACACCCGTTTGTACTCTTTTATTCTCTCACCCAATGAGAATCAATAAGGAATTTGATCGATAAGCAAAATTGATAATGGAATCAGAATTGTTAAATTCTTATTGATTCCCATCCCTAGTGGTATTACACTTCATATTTCCACATGGGCTTCACTGTTGAGCTGCGGTCCGTACTCCTTGATTTTAGATGCGAATACATTTGTTTTTACAACTTATTTTGCTGACGCCAGATGGATGGCAAGGTGATCACAGTGAGGTCTGAAGTTATCCAGAATAAATGGAGAGATGAAGGGGAAATACGCTGCTGCTGACTACTGTAAAATAAAAAAAAAACAAAAACAAAAAACAGTTATCTCATCCACTGATTCCACTTGTACCTCCCCCTTCTTCTCTCCCCTCCGCTGCTTCTCGTAGCGGTGTTGCGTTATCTGCGGAGTGACAAGAGGATGAGCTCTGTAACCTTCAACAACCTGGTGCTGGCAGATGGCCAGATGCACAAACTGTTGTTTCACCTGAGGGGTCTGCAGCAGCAGGGGCCAGGGGGGGTGGAGCTGCATCTGGACTGCAGGCTGGTGGAGACACTCAGGGATCTGCCCGCTGTGTTCCAGGGTTTGCCAGCAGGCTACGGTATAATTGAGCTAAAGACGATGCAAGCCAGGGAGCAGGTGAAGCATCCTTTTCATAATTTCCATACAATAGTAAATACACTGCTGTTCCAATGACTGAGCTGGAGGTTTCCAAACGGCTCGGCTGATAACTCTGACCTGTTTTATTCACAGGAGAGTTTAGAGGAGCTCAAGCTGGTCGTTGGCGACACTTTTGAGAATGTTGCATCCATACAGGACTGCCATTTCCAACAAAGAGATGCTGTTCAAACTCTGGGTAAGATTCTCTCAGTGGGAGTCCGAGGAGATAGACAAATGTTTCCTAGATAAACAGTCTTTGGCTGGAAAACAACAGTCAGTGTTTTACAGAGAGCAGGCTTGGAGAAGCCCCCACCACTGCCTCAGTTTAACACATAACAGCCCCTTTCTTTTAGGGGTCAACACGAAGCAGCTGTCCAATCAAATGTTGGAGTTAACCAAAGTGATAAATGAACTGAAAGACGTCCTTATTCAACAGGTAAAACCCACTAACAGTTCCTCTGGGACCACTTAATCCCTATTTCCTCCCCACTGACCTCCCTAACTGTTTCCCTGACTGCATATAAACTTGTTTATATATGACCCTTTTCAGGTCAAAGAAACCTCATTTCTAAGAAACACCATCTCAGAATGTCAGGCCTGTGGTAAGATGATCTCCAACAACAGAATATTTTCATTTTATTTTTATATGGCATAACTTTCAGAGATGTTTTTATTGCGTTGTGTAAAGGTTTGGGTGGTACTGAGGAGGTGAAGCCAAGGTGTGGGCCAGGTGTCTGTTTCCGTGACGATATGTGCATAGAGACGGTGAATGGAGTCGAGTGTGCACCGTGTCCTGATGGATATACTGGAGATGGTTTTAACTGTGATGATGTGGATGAGGTAAGACTAAGTGTGTTTGTTTCACAGTATCCCATATGATAAATATAAGACCTGCAGCTTTTTCTACATTGCACTGTCATTCATATTTTACCATTTAGACTTAGATTTATAGGTGCCCTCACCCCCCACATCACATCCTGTACATGTGCAGATATGATGATGTAAAAATGTAAATAATATTTTGTTTTTATTTCTAGTTCTTTATTTATATAAATACCAAATTTCTCATTTTTCTCTTTATATTTTCATTTTTTCCACTCGTTTGTGGGGTTTTTTTCTACCTGTCTTTTTCTCTGCACTTGATAGTGGTATTTTTGTTGTTGTTAACTGTGAAATTTCCCCATGATGGGATAAATAAAGTCCTATCTTATCTTTTCTGTATGAAAGATTCCATGTGCAACATAAAATCACATGCAGAAAATGAATAGATAATATGACGTTGCTGTGTTCACATTTTGTCAATATGAGGATAGTATGGAGTGATACAATAGGAAAGGCAGAAATCAGATTTCATTTAAGGCTGGAAGAAAAATACATGAGATGTAATCAAATTTATGGTGTAAATTTAATCAAGTTGCTGTCTTTTTACTTACACAGAAATGTTCTGGTATTTATCATGTGACATTATGATCACTGCTATACATAGTGCAGAGTTAATACATATAACACAGCACATAATTTTTATTTAAGCACAATCATTTACAACTGTTCCATGTTTTACTTGAAAAAACTTATACTTGAAAAAAAAAAAAAATAATAATAATAATAATAATAATAGAATGTGGAGATATCAGTGTAAATCATGCACATGTCTTTTGGTTGTGTCCTAAACTTGCATCATTCTGGGATGATGTATATTCAACAATTGTTAAGATTATTATTAGGGTTATGCAATTCCTAAAACATGTTTGGTGATGTATTTTGGATGTATTATTGGTAATAGTGTAAGAAAAAAATGATAGATATTTGTTTAAAATACTATTAGCAGCCTGTAAAAAGGCTATTACCAAAAAAATGGTGTCGATTAGAACCACCTACGACTAACGACTGAATACAAACTGTGAATGGAATATTTGAGATGGAGATTCTGACCCGTAGACTGAGGACTGAAGAAGAACAGAGTCATGATAAATGGCAGAAATGGACAATTTTCATCTCAACATCACATTACTAAAAACAATTGTTAGTCACAAGGTTTATTGTAGTCAATGTATCCCATATGTCCCCTATGTTTGTCTTATTTTGTAATGTACATAAAATAAACAATAAAAATAAATTTAAAAAAACAAACAATAATAATAATAATAACAATAATAATAATAATAATAATAATAATAATGGAAACAAAGTCTGGTTTCAACTATTCAAACCATCCATAGCAGATCCTCTGGTTTAGGGAATCACAGTGTCTCTGTTGTTTTACTTCCATTTGCAATATAATTTATGTAAGACAAGCTACATTATTAATAGCAGTGGGAGGGCACTGGTAAAGGACAATTATTGTGTTCAGTTCACAGAAGGTAACTGTGAGCCTGAGGCGGTTGCTCATGGATTTTATATAATTTACACAAAAGTGCTTCTATCCTGCAGGCAAACCAGTTAAATGAGAATGTACTTAGGTGCCAATATTAGTTATTTGTTATGGTCTTCTCAACTTCACGCTGAGGACAAATAAATTCAATTAATGCAGGTTAATGTAGATATAAGAAATATTACACACTGATTTTATTAGAAGTAAGATCTACACTGTAAGACCGGATAAGTTGAGTTTACTTAAAAATTCTGAGGTAACCGGTTGCCTTAAAAAATGTAAGTAATGAAAACTTGAGTGTATTAAACTTAAATGCTTGATTTGAATGGAATTGATATTTTAAGTACAACACACTAAATGCCAAGTTCATTTAACTTAAAATCTGTTGCAATGTCATTTGCTTTGTATAATCATTAGACTTAATATCATCAGTTCATTGGACTCAATTCCAAGTTGATTGTAACTAAAATCTTCTGCAATATAAATTGCTTTGTATAATTATTTGAATTAATATATTGTAACATTGATGGAAGTTAGGCAGGAAGTTAGCTCACTGCACTTTGTCAACACAGGAAGTACTTTTAGTTTGGTAAGGCTTAATAACTTATATTGCAACATAACTATCCTAGATGAACAGTAAATCCATAGTTCTTCCTCAGGCTCTGACTCATGGTGCAGCTCTACAAAAATACAAAAACAAACACAAAAAGGACAATAAACACTGACATACACACATTCAGTCCAAATGAACACTAACAGCCCAACCCCGCTGAACCCCTGCACAGAAGAAGAACACATTTACAACTACATGCCCAATACCCACAATGCAATGTGGAGATAAAAAGGTGTGGTCATGACTAAAACTTAGTGATTTAAATCCATTCAACTGAAACTTTTTCATACTTTCGACTATGTCTGCAAATTAGTAGAATATACTGAACATTTTATAGTAATGGAATAAAACTGAAATCATTTAAGTGCATTGTCATTAAAGCATTTTAGTAAAAACAAAGTCCAGGCTTACAGTGCAGTCATGCACAGGGGATCCAAAGGCACTTTACAGAAACCAGTACCTTTATGAGACTGAGGTTCAGCTCAGTAATTTCAGAGGAGTTAAATAACATTAGCGGAGGTCCTCGAAGGAATAGCAGGATGCGGCTGTGTGTGTGTGTGTGTGTGTGTGTGTGTGTGTTAGACTGCCTGTCTTTTTGCGTTTGCAGTGACCCCTTTTTCTAAGGACCGGCCCCTTCAGCATTCTTTTTTTTTTTTTTTTTTTGCATGAGCAAAAGTGTCATCAAACCTAAAAGCTTTTGGTGGGGGTGGGGGGGTTGAAGCCCTGAGAGAACCACATACATTTTGCAGCTTCATCTGAGCTCATGTCTTGTTTTCTTCAGTGCCAGTTTAACCCCTGCTTCCCTGGAGTGAAGTGTGTGAACACGGCCCCGGGCTTCCGCTGTGATGCCTGTCCACTGGGCTACACTGGCCTGGCAGTGGAGGGAGTGGGCGTTCTGTTTGCACAGACCAACAAACAGGTAAAAGACAAATAATGAAATCAAAGGGAAAAGAAAACATCTGGAATACTTGAATTGCCTTCAGCAGGGCTTAATGTAGTGGAATTAACCCATAAAGACCCAAACATCTATGAAGACGAAAACCAGCTACTCAGTGGCGGCTGCTCGTCTTTCAGACAGGGGAAGCTCATTGTTGGCTCACATCCAAAAAAAAGTCAAGTCATTTAAACATAAATTCGGCCCTCCATTCCTTTTTAAGAAAATGGTCAGTGTCCTTATCATACCAAGTAAACAAGAAAACGTTGAAATTATGTTAAATTGAAACAAGGAAGTACAATGAGTGTGTTTTATTTACAGAGCAAGAAATGAACAAATAATTTTGTAGTGGTTTCTCTCTCAGTTTCACAGCAGAATGCGTGATGGTATTAAACTGAACTCTGTCAAGTGAAGGAGTAGATCACAAAATAGCTGTCAATCAAACGGGATTCAGCCTTTCGACCGATCCTCCAATCAGCACATGGAAGCTGAGCGTCCAGTCCGGCCGAGCTCCGCCCACAGCTCCATTCACCCCCAGAGACGCAGAGCATCCGGGGGCGGGACAACATCGTGGCATTTATCCAATTACCGTCCAGTTTTGAGGCAATGAAAAACCTGTTCCACTCAGTCCCATTGAAGTGCATGGACGCTGAGCGTCTACGGACAAATGCACTGAGCAGAGATCGAATGAGAAAACACAGACACGGGAATGGAGAAGTGAACAACATCCAGTCCACTGATTTGTGATAAAACTGATTCTGAACGAACTCGTCTGTGAGATGAACATGTTCTTACACATTTGGAGTCAATGAAATGTCAACACAACCGAACATATTTGACCATTTAATTTTCATAATTTTAGGGGAAGCCGGGCTTCCCTTGCAGTCTGTGAGAAATCACCACTGCAGCAATTGATATAAAATGTTTAATCCCTGTTGATCCACATGTAAATAATTGGTGTAAAATGCAGTTTGTTGTCTTTTCATGGCCATCAGATATGACCCATTTGGACATTTTTTTTTAATTTATTTATTTATTTAGAACATGCAAAGAAACAAAATAAAAAAAACCGAAGCAAATTAAGACAAAAACAATATAACCTGTGGTCATGAGCTTTGGGTCATGACCGAAAGGACAAGATCCCGGATACAAGCGGCCGAAATGAGCTTCCTCCGTAGGGTGGCTGGGCGCACCCTTAGGGATAGGGTGAGGAGCTCAGTCACCAGGGAGGAGCTCGGAGTAGAGCCGCTGCTCCTCCACATCCAGAGGGGCCAGCTGAGGTGGATCGGGCATCTGTTTCGGATGCCTCTTGGCCGCCTCCCTGGGGAGGTGTTCCAGGTATGTCCCACCAGGAGGAGACCTCAGGGAAGACCCAGGACACGCTGGAGAGACTATGTCTCTCGGCTGGCCTGGGAACGCCTCGAGGTCCCCCCGGAAGAGCTGGAGGAGGAGTCTGGGGAGAGGGAAGTCTGGGCATCCCTGCTTAGACTGTTACCCCTGCGACCCATCCCCAGATGAAGTGGCAGATAATGGATGGATGGATAAAATAACATTTAAAGGAACAGAATCTATCTTCCAGTACATACAAGTCTGAATTTTGCAAAAGGACTAGGAAGAAGTATAAACTTATTTGATCCAACCCCTCACTGCTTTCACACCTTTATCACTAACTTAATACAAGAATCAAACAATAAAATTTTCCTAATATTGGCATCAAACCACAACAAATACATGATGCAGTAACTGAATTATACACAACTAAATGATCATGACAGTACAGTCATACAAACAGACTCAACAATTCAACAGTTTTCCTCAGTAATTACAGCAGATTTATCAGTACAACATTATCCATAAGCAAACAGGCCTCACTGTCATTATTAAATACTGTAAGAATCAGTTCTTTATATCTTTTTGTAAGCTGAATTATGTTTGATATTTGTTTTATCTCCACACACAATTTGTTCCACATTTTTACTCCACAGATGGTGATACAGAAACTTTTTAACCTAGTGCGTACTTTATGAATCTTTAAATTAAATTTTCCCCGTACATCATAGACTCCCTCTCTTTCACAAAATATTTCTTGAATATTGCCCGGCAGTAAGTTATTCTTTGCTTTATACATTATTTGAATAGTTTTGACGTTCAGAGGCTTCGTAGTGAACATGGAAACACCGTCATCATTTTTGACCCAGTTATGCATCTAAGGATTAAAAAAAAAAGAACTTAACTGCAAAAGATGATTTGGATTCAGCTTTTTACATTTACAATTACATTTTCTTGTGAAATGATGGTCTTATATGATCACATTTAGGGCTGTGTATTGGCAAGAATCTGGCGATACAATACAAATCACGATACTAGGATCACGATACGATATATCATGATACTGTTGAAAAGGCAATTTTTTGTTTGTTTCTTTTTTTTAATGATTATTTCCCGGAAGAATTGAATTACACCTGAAATATGTACAAATACTAAACACATTTTTATTTGATCGGAACAGGATCTAATGCTATATCACAAAATGTTCCTGTGTTCAAATTGAAATTATGTTTTACAGACATTACAGTTTAAGATCCTGTTCAAATGTTCATATTCTATTAGTTTAGAACTAACATCATAATATTATTTTTGTCCCAACAAAGGAACTACCATCTGCCTTTCAGACAGTAAAAAGTGCTTTTAGGACGATTCAAATAACCATTAGTGTTAAATAATAATAAATAAAATATAAACAAAAAAGAAAAACAAAAAAATTAAAAATTAACCTCCACAATATCTGCATTTGAATAAATACCTAAAAATGCTGATACAGTACTTTTTAATATTGATACAGTATTGTGAAATGAAATATTGTGATATATTGCAGAACCAATATTTTCTAACACCCCTAATCACATTACAATGAGATTATGACAGTGTTTATTCTACGATATGGAAATATTTTAGCAGCACATATAAGGATGATGAATTGTGTCAATGTAAATGAATGGAGCAGATGTAAAGAGTCATATTAATGCATGATGACCCAAACACCGTCTGGCAACCCAAATCATGTTCTGATAAAATGTTTAATACCTGTTGATCCACTAATCCTATCAATACATGTAAATAATTGGTGTAAAATGCAGTTTATTATCTTTTCATGGTCATCAGATATGACCCATTTGGACATTCAGAGGCTCCGTAGTTACCGTGGAAACACCGTCATCTTCTACAACATTAATTTACCAGTAAAACCCAAGGAGTTGGATCAGTGACAGTGGATGGGGACACTTATTTTATGTTCAGTTAATGATAGATTTGCTGATAAAGTCCCTTTTTCTTCAGTTTTCTCTATTCTTATATAATAACCTTCAAATTTACTCTAAGTTTTTATGAAGATCTTAATTGAATATAGGAAATTAAGTATAAGAAAAAAGACGGTTTACACTAAAAAAATGCAAAATACAGAGGATAATGTTAGAATAAATTATGATAAATCAATTAAGAAAGGTTAAATAGAGAGAAAAATTCATTTTGGAACTGACACAAAAGTAGCATTTGGTCTTTATGGGTCAATGGTTTTGGACGAGTGTTGTAGTTAAAACCACTTAAAGCAGGGGTCTCGAACTAATTTTCTTTCAGGGGCCACATTCAGCCCGATTGGATCTCCAGTGGGCCAGACCAGCAAAATAATAACATAATAACCTATAAATAACGACAACTCCATGTTTTTGTCTTTGTTTCAATGCAAAAAAACTCCATTAAATTATGAAAATACTTACTTTTATAAACTATCCAAGAAAAAAGAAGTGAATAACCTGAAAAAACTGACATTTCTTAAGAAAATTCAGTGCAGTTTTAACAATATTCTGCCTCAACTTGTCACTTCTACATGTGCATTATGGATCGGATCTGCAAAGACGCTAAACACTTAGTAACAGGCAGAAAATAGTTAAAATTGTGCCTCATTTTCTTTAGACATTTCAGGTTGTTCATATTTGTTCAGGTTATTCACATTTTATTGTTACAGGATAGTTTGTAAATGTAAATATTTTCATAATTTAATGTTATTTTTTGCTCTAAAACAAGGACAAAAAATTTGAAGTTGTCATTATTTAACTATAGGCATCATGTAATATTATTTTTTTCACATCAAACCGAGAAGAAAATATGAAGTCATTATTTTTTGTCGGTTCTTCTGCTGTTATTATTTGACTGTAGATCATATTGGTCTGTATGTGGAAGCTTTAGTAAAATGAGTTCCACAGCCTTGACTGTGGAATTTTTGCACTTTCATCCCACAGGCCGGGTTGGAACCTTTGGCGGGCCGCATTTGGCCCCTGGGTCGCATGTTTGAGACCCCTGACCTAAAGTCATGATCAAGACCAAAGCAGACACACAACACATGCTCTAATGCCAAACAGATCTGTGCCCATAGGTAAACAGTGACTGATATCATATGATATAGCCTTTCCACTTCATTTCTTTATACCACAGCACTGTTAATACAATGATGTGTATGTTCTTTTCAGTATCTAACATCTACTGTTGCAGTAAATGAACCACAGCTAACATTAATCATGTTAATGTAACTTCATAGGCTTAAACCAGATATATATTAGTAGCTTTATTATGTACATAGCTGTATGTTGCCTGCTTCTCTCATATAGTTTATTGTCAGGAACGACAGTTTGTCTCCTCATGTCCTGTCCCTTTAATCATTCAATAAGCTAACACTACATTACACAGTAATTAAATGAGGCAGCTTGCACACTTAGCTAAGATGCAAATTGGTGGGAAGCAACTTACTGTGATTATGTATTTGATTTATCTTCTGCCTTCTTTCATTTGTCTTGAATCACTTTGCAGCGATAGCTTTCCAAAGTATTAACCCATAAAGACGCAAACATCCACCAATGACCAAAACCATCTTCTGATCTAAACTGTTTAATAACTGTTGATCCATTAATCTTATCAATACATGTAAATAATTGGTGTAAAATACAGTTTGTCGTCTTTTCATGGTCATCAGATATGACCCATTTGGATGTTCATAGGCTCCATAGTTACCATGGAAACACTGTCATCTTCTACAACATTGAATCACCAGTAAAACCTATGGAGTTTGATAAATGACAGCGGAAGGAGACACTTGGTTTATGTTCAGTTAATGATATATTTTGCTAAAAAAAATCACTTTTTCTTCAGTTTTCTCTGTTTCTGACATAAAAACCCTCAGTTTTAATCTGAGCTTTTATGAACATCTACATGATCAGTGAATTAAATATAGCATGCATTTTCATATTCACAGTGTAATAATAGGTAATAAATATGGCAACGCATTCCGTTCACTGCAGAAAAATCATTCCCCTTATCTCATAATTAAAAGAAAAGTTCTTATAGTTATTACATAGTGTATCTTGTTATGCTGAGAAAAGTTAAGTCTTTCAATAATCCTATTATTGTCATATATAATATAAATACTCATGAAAATGTAAAATAATGAATGAATGTGTATAACGTCAGTGTGTCATCATGGGCACATTTAACATTTATTAGAATTATGACTTAAACTAATGATAAAACTGGTTGTGAATGGTTTATAATTGATAAATAATGGACATTAACCCATAAAGACCCAAACATCCACCATCGACCAAGACCGTCGACTGATGTAAACTATTTAATACCTGTTGATCAACTAATTATATCAATACATGTAAATAATTGGTGTAAAATGCAGTTTGTCATCTTGTCATGGTCATCAGATATGACCCATTTGGACGTTCAGAGGCTCTGTAGTTACAGTGGAAACACCGTCATCTTCGACAACTTTGATTCACCAGTGAAACCTATGGAGTTGGCTCAATGACAGTGGATGGAGACACTTGGTTTATGTTCAGTTATGTATATATTTTGCTGAAAAAAATCACTTTTTTTTAGGTTTTCTCTGTTTTTGAGATAATAACCATCAATTGTAATCTCACCATGATGATTAAAGTACATGATGAGTGAATTAAATTTAGGAAAATACCTGATTTTCATTGAAAAATGCAAAATACAGAGGATAATATAACAATAAATGGTGATAAATCACTTAAGAAAGGTTAGAAAGAGAGAAAATTTTATTTGGGAACTGCCACAAAAGTAACTTGGGGACTTCATGGGTTGATATTATTCAGAATCAGAATCAGAATCAGCTTTATTGTCCAAGTATGTGAACACATACAAGGAATTTGGCCTCGGTTTTTCTTTGCACACGTTTCGACATAAACCCAAAACAATATGAACCCAATCACAGTTGAACATAGACCTAATATAGATAAACATTCAACCAGAGACAAGGACAACAATGGGATGAGAATGACAGTGGATTTGTAATATGTACAGCTGGGGTCTCAAACATGCGGCCTGGGGGCCAAATGCGATCCGCCAAACGTTCCAACCCGGCCCGTGGGACAAATTTACAAAGTGCAAAAATTCCACAGTCAAGGCTGTGGAACTCATTTTAGTTCAGGTTCCACATACAGACCAATATGATCTACTGTCAAATAATAACAGCAGAATAACCAACAAAAAAGACTGACTCCAGATTTTCTTCTTGCTTTGATGCAAAAAAAAATATTACATTATGTCTATAAATAATGACAACTTCAAATTTTTGTCTTTGTTTTAGTGCAAAAAATAACATTAAATTATGAAAATATTTACATGTACAAACTATCCTGTAACAATAAAACGTGAATAACCGGAACAAATATGAACAACCTGAAATGTCTAAAGAAAAGTGTTGTGTCTTTGTAGATTCAATCCATAATGCACATGTATAAATGATAAATCGAGGTATAATATTGATAAATTACACTTATTTTTCTTAATAAATTTCAGTTTTTTAAGGTTATTCACATCTTTTTTGTTTGGATAGTTTATAAAAGTAAGTATTTTCATAATTTAATAAGATTTTTTGTACTTAAACAAACAGAAAAATTTAGAGTTGTGATTATTTATTGGTTATGATGCTATTATTTTACTGGTCCAGCCCAGTTGAGATCAAATCGGGCTAAATGTGGCCCCTGAAAGAAAATGAGTTTGAGAGCCCTGATGTGCAGAGTGCAAACTTTAGTTGTATACAGTGAGTGGATGTGTACAGGGATCCGGTCTATTAAAGACACAAATATGTTTATGTATATGTTATTGTAGTGCATATTGGTCAGAGTATTTTACATAGTGCAAATTAGTTTTTATACAGAGTGAAAAAAAATTCTTAACTATTCTAACAATGAAATCTTAAGCGATAAAGTTGGAAAATGTGTTTAAATATCTCATGTAACATACTTCTAACATATTGCACAACTTAGGTCTGTGACGACATTGATGAATGCAAAGGACCAGACAACGGAGGCTGTACTTCAAATTCAATTTGTCACAACTCTATGGTAAGACTGACACATAATCTGTGGACTGATGTGGGATGAATGCTTGATGTTTGTGGATCATTAATTTCTGTCCAGAGGCGCTCGTGACCAGCTTCTTTCTGCATGCACAGGGTTCGTACCACTGCGGCAGCTGTAAGACGGGCTTCACAGGAGATCAGGTGAAGGGATGTAAACCTGAGATCAGCTGTAGCAACAGTCTCACCAACCCCTGCGACGTCAACGCCCAGTGCACTGTGGAGAGAGACGGGTCTGTCACCTGCCAGGTAAGAGGTTCCACCAGTGGTTCCCAACCTTTTTTGGTTCGTGACCCCATTTTAACATCACATATTTCTGGCAACCCCAGACATTGAAAACAGAGACATGTTTTTTGCTAAAATTAATTAGTTTTTGATCATGTAATAGTTTGCTATACTATGTTGTAAATAAACATTAATTTTAGAGGACATTTAGTCTATATAATGTATATTATTATGGACAGAGGCAGTAAATCCAGGTGTAGATTACTGCACAAAGGGAGAATTGGATTTCCCTTGGTCAGGATATGTACAGTCAGTCCAGCTGTGATTTACAAGGAGGACAATTAATACTGAACAAACAAGAACTGAAACTATGAATTATGAAAGAGCTGCAGCATCTAAAACCGACCACAATGAACATTTGACAGATAAACAGAACCACAGTGCTGCAGTTTCACACTCAGTTTGTCATGTCTGTTATGGGTTGGGATTGTCTCTGTCAACTCACCATAGATTTTTATTAATATTTTTTTTTGTGGGGTTTTTTTGTGTTTTTTTTTTTTTTGTTATCGATTGCTAGAAATTTCAGGCAACCCCATTTGAATTCCAGGTGACCCCACGAGGGGTCTCAACCCCAAGGGTGACAACCACTGGGTTACACACTAAACACACAGGGTGTATGGAACAGCCTTCCCTTGGGGGGGGGGGGGCACACATGGATGCAGTTGATGATCAGATAACTGAACTAGAGCTGTCAAAACGTAGATCAGCTGGTGCTGGCACAACCACCAACAACCAGAACAAATGTCCATGACAGTTAATACTACTACAAACACAAGTATGAACAGTGGATATACTATCACTACAAATATAAGCACCAACATCTTGGATGAGAGACAAAACGTTTTCAAAAGAGCTAAACCAGTCCAGTTGAACCGAGAAGAACTAAACAAGAAGAATGATGACCTATGCAAATGAGAACCTACACCAGTGGTTCCCAACCTTTTTTGGTTCATGACCCCATTTTAACATCACAAACTTCTGGCGACCCCAGACATTCAAAATGGAGAAATTTTTTTTGCTAAAATTAATTTCTTTTTGATCATGTTATAGTTTGCTATATGTTGCAAATATACGTTAATTTTACATGACATTTAGGTTAAATAATGTAAATTTTTATTAGTAAATTTTAATTTTTAAAACTTTTTTTATCAATTACTAGAAATTTCAGGCGATCCCATTTGAATTCCAGTGGGGTCCCAAACCTAAGGTTAAGAAACACTGCATTAACTGTTCCCAATCCCCTTTTTAAGTTGTGTGGTACAGTCTGTTCTTTCTCAAACTGATAAAATCTTGCACCACAAACATCTGAAACCAGTGTTCAAGGGGTTAAACTGAAATGAGGAGGAAAGAGGGTCTTATTTAGAGGCTCACCTGGGGTGGATATCCACCAGCAGCACCAAAGTTTGCATTGGAATAACATTGATCCTTTTACAATGAAACTTTGCCACTTTAGTAAGTTTTTTTTTTTGTCTTTTTTTTATTTTTTTATTAATTACTAGAAATTTCAGGCAACCCCATATGAATTCCAGGCGACCCCATGTGGGGTCCCGACCCCAAGGTTGAAAAACACTGACATTATGCTCACTTTTCTTTGCCATCGCAGATGTTTTTTTCATCATTCCTTTCTTATTTTTTGATTAAAAGGCACTTTTTTGTGACTATAGTTCTAAGACACAACTTGGCTGCGGAGTGACCCATATTCATTTCCAGTCTCAGGGTTTCTTTGTAATATTTTTAAAGTAAATCATTCAATATTCCAAGTATTCATTATATATCTTGTTTCTGATGTCTGCAAATCATTTATTTTTATTTTAGCCATGCATGCAAAAACAAATTAAATATGTTTGGGGTAATTTTTTTGTCCTTGTTGTGCATTGGAAAAGGGTTTGCATAGTTTGTGCATTATTTTAAGCATCTTAATTATCTAAGATTTGCTTATCTGGATGTTTTTTAAAATTAATTCTTTGGTTGCAGGACAGTAGCTCATATAGACACTTGACTTTCTGACTTGTTTCCCATCTTCCCAGTGTGGAATTGGTTGGGCTGGTAATGGATACCTGTGCGGGAAGGATACTGACATTGATGGATACCCAGATGAGAAACTCAAATGCAAGGATCCAACCTGTAGAAAGGTAACGGAGGTGCCAACTGTTAACGAGTACAAGTTTTTTAAATGGAGACCGGCCTCTTTCATTCTGTGCAACCTCCTATTTCCACAGGATAACTGCATCTTTGTTCCTAACTCTGGTCAAGAGGATGCAGACAGGGACGGTCATGGAGACGCTTGTGATAATGATGCAGATGGTGATGGGATTCTAAACGAGCAGGTTGGTTCAGAGGTTTAAGCCTTTATCGGACAAGTGACTATTTTTGATCATTTCCACACACACTCACATTACAAGACAGTAGTCACTTTTCCATTGGACATCTGAGCAAAACTTTACCGATATTTACTAAGTGTTGAAAAAACAGAAGTGCATAATGTCGGTTTTTCCATTAAATCACAAAAGTAATGATTTGTTTATTTATTATCGCAAGATGACACGAGAAGTCATTCCATAAACACGACGACAAACGTAAATATGGTGTTGATTTACAGATATATTCATTATTCTTATATATTACCCCTCTATCTCGTACTAAATTAATCCTTTCATGCATCGTGGTCACTACAGTGGACAGTTCTTCTCCAGCTGTTCTCTTGTATTTTCATGGGTTTTGTTGTTTTAGTTCCATATCAACCAACACCGTGGACTCTTATGCATCATCCCATACACTGACATTCATACCATTACTGTAACTTTCCTGTTCTTTTATCTAAATCAATTGCTAATTGTTATTAGACTGTAATTAACAGGGTTTTTTTTTTAACAAAAATGTTTTTTTTTTCTTTTTTTGCATATTATCTGAGTAATAACTAGTATTATAGTGTGTTCAAATGTGAGAAAATATCACATTAGCAGCATTAACCTCCTGAGACCCAGGAAAGTGAAAATTTTAGCTTCTTTCCATTAAACAATTGTCTTGATAGGAAACTGCATAATGCAACAGTTTTTTTTTTTTTTTTCCAGATACATTTTTTAAAATTATTTTTATTTATTTATTTTAATGGAATGTCCTTTGCAATGGACTGCATTTTTTTATGTAAAACTGTCAAACTTTTTTCCCTAGAGAAGACAAAAATGCGTTGCTTGGTCTCAGGAGGATAAAAATGTTTTTATTTCGTAGTTTTCACACAGCATGTCAGTAAACGCACGTTTCTTTGCTTCAAAAATTAAAAGCATGGTGTTCAGCTAAGTGGACATTTTTGTAACTTCATGAAAAATAGGTTCATAAAAAAAAACAAAAAAAACAATCACATTGTTTTTTTCATGCCTAAAGAGGAATAAAAACACTCAGGAAAAAAAAATCTTGATTAAGGTTCTGATAATTCATGCATGAAAGAGTTAAAAAGTGATTGGGTTTCCTGGTGTGTCCACACATATTGCAACATGTTTCTTCTTCTTCTTCGCTTGTTATAATGCCCGTCAACATCTGTTTTTTTCATTCATCTGACTTTAGTTGTTATCATTATTATTGTATTATTATTATTATTATTGTTATCATTATTATCGTGGTATTATTGAAATTGTGCTCAAAATGTTCAAAAAGTACTAATACACACACTGAAATAATTTAACCAAGTTCTATTTTGAAAAAAAAAAAACAACAACAAAATAATCGGCACAATGTCCCTTCTGTTGCAGAAACATTCAAATATTAACCCTTAGTGGTCTGAGCCTATTTTGGCCATTTTTCAGTACTTTTGATTTTGTCTTTATATACTATACACATAAATGTTTACTATACCCATGTTTGGGATCTTTTTTTCCAGCACAACTTCATCTATATCATCTGTCTATTATTTTTTCACTTTAACCTACTATAAAAACATAAAAGGCCAGAAAACACTCTCAAAAAAAATTAAATCCAATTTGAAAAATGTATATACTTTATTGCATAAATAACATAAAGATGCTTAACGAACCTTTTCAAAGACTTTAAAAGTGAATATTGGTTCCAAATATTAGGTATATAAAGTTAAAATTGTAATAAATTAAAACTATACTCAAATATTTGACATAAAAGCAGATCTTTACATAGGCGTTTTCTCCCCTAAAAATGCGGTAATCAAACACGGTTATCATGATAATTAGAATTTAAATGGTAATACTAACTGTCTGCAATTTTACCACAGTTTATCGTTATACCGGTAATCGTTACATCCCTAATTACCACCTTGATTTTCTAAATTACTATAAAAAATGTAGAAAATTTTCCCAAAAGTAATAAAGTCTTCTTACGTCCTCCAATAACACACTAAGGTTAAATTTTGGTTTTTCAGACTATTTCTATGAGTGCCTTATAAAGAGTTAAAGGTGAATGCATGGTTTCTGTACCCACTGTCCCCTACTGATGTCCCACATGCTCATATACATAGAAAACCAACTATATTATTATTCACATGCCAGCTTGAAACAAACTCTCCCTAAAATCCAGGCTGTAAATGAGGCCGGTGTGTTCTGTCCACTGTCTGCTCCAGGACAACTGCTGGTTAAAGCCCAACGTGGACCAGAGGAACAGCGACAAGGACAACCACGGCGATGCATGCGATAACTGCCTCATGGTGGAGAACCCTGACCAGAGGGACACCGACGACGACGGCAAAGGGGACGCCTGCGATGACGACATGGACGGGGACGGTACGAAGAGACATGACATCACACTGACGCCGGCGTTACATAACAAGCACTCACTGTTATGCCTTATTACTCTGCTCTTTCACTCTCATTTCCACCAAGTGCTAAATGAATTTATAATGTAATGAACCTCATTAAAAATACAGATAGATTTTTAATTGTGGCTTTTCACATCTCTGAAAGGGGAAATTTATCACTGTCTGGTTTGGTGGCACAGAAGAAGGGTGTGGATGTTTTTTTTTAAAGCCTGCTGAAGCATGAGTTACAGAAAAGCAAAAAAAAAAAAGGAAAATGGGGAAAAAAGCCAATAGCATTATGACCTCAGAGCGAACACAAGCTTTGATCATTCTCCAGTATGATTACACCTCAAACCTTCACAGGAGAGAAGATATTTTTTTTTCTATCCCTGCTATTTGACCTTTATGCATTTCTGGTGCTGTTGCTGCCTCCTTGTGATGAATAAAAACAGGAGAAAAAACTGAGGTTTAGCCACATAGAAAATGCTACAGTGCCTCCTAGTGGTCATATTAAAAACAGCATGATATGTAAACAACCACTCACAGTCATATTGGTGACTCAGTTCTTCTCTGCATGTACTGATCAGCTATTTTATCTTTTTTTTTTTTTTTTCATAACCTTTATTAGAAAATATCCATTGACATTAACCCTTAAAGACCCAAACAGCCACTGGGGATCAAAACCACCCACTGATCTAAAATACTTAATACTTGTTGATCTATTAATTATATCAGCACATGTAAATAATTGGTACAAAATACAGTTTTTCATCTTTTCATGGTCGTCAGATATGACCCATTTGGACCTTCAGAGGCTCCGCAGTTACCGTGGAAACACCGTCATCTTCTACAACACTAATTCACCCGTAAAACCTATGGAGTTGGATCAATGACAGTGGATGGACACACTTCAATTAATGATATATTTTACTGAAAAAGTCACTTTTTCTTCAGCTTTTTCTGTTTTTATATAACCTTTAAATCTACTCTGAGCTTGTATGAACATCCACATGATCGATGAAATAAATACAGGAAAATACATGATTTACACTGAAAACAGAGGCATGTGGATTGGTATAAAAATACATGGTTTTTAATGATAAAAAATGCATCTATCTCTATATCAATAAATAGAATTACCTCCGCCAAGGAGGTTATGTTTTTGCCAGGGTTTGTTTGTCTGTTTGTCTGTCCGTTAGTGTGCAACATAACTCAAAAAGTTATGGACAGATTTTGATGAAATTTTCAGGGTTTGTTGGAAATGGGATAAGGAAGAAATGATTAAACTTTGGTGGTGATCGGGGGTGGGGGGGCCCACGGGGGGGGCCACTGATCAGCCTTGGCGGAGGTCTGCGCTCTCCGAGTGCTTCTAGTTTTTCTTTTAGCATACTTTTCATATCTTTTTTATGATCATTATTATAATAGCAGCGCGTTTTACCCAAATGCAATATGGGTACTGAACACATTACAGTAACAATACCTCAAATAAGGATATATATTTAACATATATCCTCAGTGTTCAGTCAGGGTAAAAGTGCAATATATATGTATTTCTACCATTTTTTGGTTGGTTGGCATGCTTGTTTTTATTCTGTATATATATTTACACTTTTTTTTCTTTTAAACTGTTTTGCACGACGCACCACAAGAGAGTTGTCTCTTTTTATTTCGTTGTATATATGTATAATGACAATAAAGGTATTCTATTCTGTTCTGTTCTATTCTATTCTGTTCTATTGTATTCTATTCTGTTCTATTCTATTCTGTTCTATTCTCGTCTGTTCTGTTCTATTTTATTCTATTCTGTTCTATTGTATTCTATTCTATTCTCGTCTGTTCTGTTCTATTCTATTCTGTTCTATTCTATTCTGTTCTATTCTGTTCTATTCTATTCTGTTCTATTCTGTTCTATTCTATTGCTGAACAACAACATCTTGCTTGTTTGGAGAGCAGGCTTGAAGAACTTCCTGGACAACTGCCAGCGTGTCCAGAACAGAGACCAGTTGGACCGAGATGGTGACGGCGTGGGAGACGCCTGCGACAGCTGCCCCGACATCCCCAACCCAAACCAGGTCAGCGTTTGTTCAGACAGACAGACGGGGAGATGCATGTGTGAAAACAGCCTTTTAGTCGAGTTTCTCTTCTCATTTCAGTCGGATGTTGACAATGACCTGGTAGGAGACTCTTGTGACACCAACCAAGACAGGTAACAGTTAAAGATCCTGCACACTGAGAAAATCTTTCACAGGGGTGTCAAACATGCGGCCCGTGGGCCAAAACCGAGCCGTCAAAGGGTCCACTTTGGGCCATGGATTGAATTTGTGAAATCCAAATATTACACTGAAGATATTAACAATCGATGGTGTAAAAATCATTTTAGTTCAAGTTACGCATACAGTGGTGAAAAAAATTATTAGACCATCCCTTGTTTTCTTCAGTTTCTTGTTCATTTTAATGCCTGGTACATTTGTTTGGACAAATATAATGGTAACAACAACAATACCTCATAACGATTTAATTTCAGAGCTGATATCTAGACATTTTCCATGTTTTCTTGATAATAACCAACATCACTTCAGTTCTTACATCAATATCTATGGCATTGTACTGACAAAAACAGTGCTTTTATTCATTCCATGTTTTCTTTTCTGTCTGTTTTAGTCACATGATACACACAGGAGTTAGGACTTGATTGCATAACTATTGTTTTTGATGACTTTTGATGGTCTAATAATTTTTTCCGTGACCGTATATCTCAACTGGACCAGACCAGTAAAATAATATAATATAAACTCATAAATAACAACTCCAAAACTGTCTTTATTTTAGTGCAAAAAGAAAAGAAATTGCATGAAAATGTTTACATTTACAAACTAACCTGAACATATATGAACAACCTTAAATGTCTTGAGAGAAGTAAGTGTAATTTGACCAATATTCTGCCTGTTACTAAATATTGCGTGTATTTGTAGATCCATTGTGATCTAAGTTCTAATGAACAAGTATAAATGATAAACTGAGACAGAATATTGTTGAATAAATGTATTTTTATAAAGAAATTCCAGGTTGTTCAGATTACTCCCATTTTTTGTGAAAGGACAGTTTGTAAATATGGATATTTTTGTAATTTAATTTTATTTATTGCATTAAAGGAGTGATGTTTTGCCTTTTTAAATGAAATTATGCATTTTCAAACATGTCCCTGTGGTCTATATAAACTGTAAATGCTCTACATGGGTCTGAATTCTTCATTAATTCAACTCCACAGGTCCATCTTCAACCCTTTTTCTGAGTAATGACATCAGAAAAGTCATTTTGAGCGCTGGCCCTTTAAATGTAAATGAGCCACTTCAGGCCCCACCCCCTCCAGGTTGTTCACCGTGCTGCTCTGTCCAGTTCAACCAATAACTGAACATTTTAGGTAATCGGCTCCGAGTTCGGACATATTTCCAGTTTTCACTACAACCGCTGCTGCTGACAAACAATTATATCGTATTCGGAGAAATGTTCGTCGGAAGTCTTGACCTTACATGTGCAAATGTTATGACGTAACTAGTTATAAAATGCAACAAAGTAAGCAGGAATTAAAACAGGTTGTAGAAATCCACTTGATTTTTGCCAAAATGAATATAAAGATAGCTTTGCAGCAGCTGGAGGGTTCAAATTCAAACTGTACGAACTATTAGGGTCCAAATACACAAATAAATGAACCAACAACTCAAGGTTATTATCATTAACGAAAACGTACGAAATGACGAAAGCTAAAATTGAAAACACATTTTTGTGATAACTAACTGAAAGTGTATTGTGTGCTTACAAAACTAACTAAAACGAATAAAAATTATGGATAAAATTCCCTTCGTTTTCGTCTTTGTCAGTGTTGATATAGGATAGAGCATGTGAAAATTTCGTCTAAGATCAGCGGTATAACAGAGGTATAGAAGTCGGGGTGAACGGTGAAAGAATGGAAAGTTTCGTTTTCACATAAGTGATGTTGTGTATGGATCGAACCCCCACCTACATTACCCCCACCACCACCACCCAGCTATAGGGAATTTATACATCATACTGTACATGTGTTTGTGCCTGTGCTCAGTCAGAGCCGCCCTAACCCCACCCCCAAAATAAAGTGTCCAGGGTAACCCACTGATCCGCACCTCACTAGTTTCTTTGAATAGGATGGCACGGAAGATAAAATATATGAAAACAACTGAAACTAATACTAAAACTAAACTAAAACTAAGCATTCAGAAAAAACGACAACTAATAAAAACTGGCAAACCTGCTCTAAAAACGAATTAAAACTAACTGAATTAGAGAAAAAAAAAAAAAAAAAGTCAAAACTAAATAAAACTAAACTGTAATTAAAAATCAAAAACTATTCTAACCTTGACAAACCTTGACTCTAAAGACTAGTAAAAGTGGGTTTAGCAAAATATGACCCCTTTTAAACAAAAAGAAAAAATCAGAGTTGTCATTATTTATCGTTTTATTTATGCTATTATTTTTATTTTTTTTTTCAACTATATTTATTGAACATTTTCAATGAACACGACAGACATATCAATTCGTAACAGTCAATGCACAATCAAGATTGACATATCTGACTGTCAACACCCATCCCATCCCACCCACCCAACCCACAGGCCAAAAAAAAATAAATAAAAAAATCAATCAATAAATAAATAAATAATAAGGAAAAACATAAAAGAAAACCAAAAACAGAAACCATAAATAATGATAAAGGAACTCAAATCGTAAAAGTAAAAAGGTAGTATAGTACACAGAAATAAGAGAAGAAAGGAAAAGACTACACATAATTTCTCATTCCCTCCTTTCCTCTCCTTTCCCTCTTTCTCAATGATGTTTAATCATCTATATTCTGAGGAAAATTTAAAGAATTGAAATACCGTAAAAATGGATCCCAAGTGGTATGAAATGATTTAATTGAGCCTCTAAGAGAAAATCTCAACTTTTCAACCTTAAGATTGTAAAGCACCTCACGTACCCACCGGACATGTGAAGGGGGATATTTATGCTATTATTTTACTGGTCTGGCCCGCTTGGGTTCAGATTGGGCTGAATGTGGAATCTAAATGAGTTTGCCACCTCTGATCTATCATATACTTTTCAGTACTAATGATGCCGTCACTATATTTTGTCCGGTAGTGATGGCGACGGTCACCAGGATACCAAGGATAACTGCCCACTGGTGATCAATAGCTCCCAGCTGGACACAGACAAAGATGGGATCGGTGACGAGTGCGACGACGATGACGACAATGACGGCATCCCAGACACTATACCACCTGGACCGGACAACTGCCGTCTGGTGCCGAACCCAGACCAGACCGATGACAACAGTGGGTACAGTTACAACATACACAGCACTGTCAGATGTAGAAGAATGGGAACGTTTTAACGCTGAAATCTTCATGATTTAGTCTGAAAATGACTAGACTCTCCCTCTTGCGTTTCTAATCTTTCAGTCTAATGTGTTTGGGCTCAGTTTTCACACCCACACAGATCAAGTACAGAAACCTTGAAGCCATAACATTTTGCTGGGTGAGAGTACATTTTTGTGCTTCCACCTAATCGGCAAAATCCGTGACTAACTGTGACATAACTTGTGTGAAAATTGTCGCTGAAGTCAATGGGAGTCAAGTGACAATTTAATGCAAGTCAGGCAGAAGAAGCGCTGATTGTCTGGCTGTTGTGTCAAGTGAACACATTCGCAACGCCCCGACACTGTTATATTAAAGGTACATAACTGTGGATCACATAATTAGAATTACACACTAAAACGATATTTTTGCACACTTATGTATATTTCTTTAAATATCATATTGATAAGATATTGTCAAGTACATATTGCCCAAATTGTGTCTTAACCTTTTATAGAAATAGTCTGAAATGTAAAATGTCAACCTCAGGGTGTTATTGGAGGACATAGATAGATAGATAGATAGATAGATAGATAGATAGTAGGGCTGCACGATTAATCGATTTTAAATCGAAATCGGATTTTTTAATTAGGACGATTTTTAAAAAAGGGAAATCGTAAAATCGATTTCATCTCTCTCGTGCCTCTGGGCCGCGTGCTTGCGGGCTCCCGTAGGCTCCTCCTCCTATCTGTGATAGCGGTCTGTCACAGAAGTCCGTGTAATGACCGGACTTTAAATGTGTTAATGAGCCCGCAGTACTTATAGCAGTGTAAGCCGTGGCTTCATGCATGGATCCCGCAACTGAAATATAACTGCATGCAGATCACTCATCTTACGTTGTCCCAGATCCGTACTGTACTGTTTTCTTCCGAACCGGGTCCGGGTCTCAGGGTCAGCAGCCTCAGCAGAGGAGCCCAGACAGCCCTGTGCCCACACACATCCACCAGCTCCACAGATAGAATCCCTCCAGTGTGTCCTGGGTCGGTCTGTTCCACGCACAGATCCTCCAGTTTAAACAGAACCGCATGTGGATCACTCTTATTACGTGGTCCACGCACGCACGACTGATGCCTGTCACTGACTTACACTGGTATCACTTCTGTGGGCCCAGATACCCAGGGAAAAATAAATAAATAAATAAAATAATATCATATATATATATATATATATATATATATATATATATATATATATATATATATACATATATATATATATATTTTTTTTTTTTAATAATTAATTTTGTCCTCTTGCTAAATTTTTCATTCACAAATGTAAGTTCTGTAACACAAAACCAAATATTATTTATTTTTTGAAAGATGTTGAACTTTATTTAAAGCTGTTAGATAAATCTGGAAACAAAACGGCAGGTATAAAAAACATAAGTATTTGCTCTGATTTGGACATTGTATTATAGCGTATTCCCCCTGGCAAACTTATGTTATTTTCTTGTTGTATACATTGTTTGTATACTCTACTTCATTCAATAAAGATTTAATTAAGAAAAAATAAACTTCTGTGGGTTCATCACGTGATACCATCACAGATTTGAGGTCAGAGCAGTGCCTTGCATTGTGGGCTGCTCACGAAAATGACATGCTGACTTCTGTTGTCTTTTGTAGTTTTACCCAAAAATCAAAATCGAAAATCGAGTTTTTAGAGGAAAAAATCGGGATTTTTCTTTTTGCCAAAATCGTGCAGCCCTAATAGATAGATAGATAGATAGATAGATAGATAGATAGATAGATGATTAAAGTGTGCAGTGTAGGTGGGTTGGATTTTGTAAATTCCACCTAAATGCACCACAAAAATTCTATATTTCTGCACACTTATGTATATTTCTTTGCTGAAATATGACAAAAAAAAATATCTGTTCCTTTAACCCTTTCATGCATGAATTATGAGAACCTTAATCAAGATTTTTTTTTCCCTGAGTGTTTTCATTCCTCTTTTGGCATGAAAAAAAGTGATTGAAATGTTTTTATGAACTTATTTATCATGGAGTTACAAAAATGTCCACTAGGCTGAACACCATTTGTTTAATTTTTGAAGCAAAGAAACATATATTTACTGTTATACTGTGTGAAAACTATAAAAAAAAAAAAAAAAAAAATTAAATGCTGCTAAACTGATATTTTCTCACATTTTAACATACTATAATACTAGCTATTACTCAGATAATATGCAAAAAAAAAAAAAAAAAAAAATTTTTGTTTTTAAAAGAAACTGTTCATAACAGTCTAACTGATTTACACTCAAACATGTTAGTGCAGATTAGTTTTATCAAGAACAGGAAAGTTACAGTAATGGTATGAATTGCAGTGTATGGGATGATGCAGAAGCGTCCATTGTGTTGGTTGATATGGAACTAAAACAACAAAATCCATGAATATACAAGAGAACAGCTGTAGAAGAACTGTCCACTGTGGTGACCACTATGCATGAAAGGGTTCATGTTGGTACTTATGATGGAATGTTAACAAATTTCACAGGAGACTGAAATTTGAAGCTATAATAGGGGAGATAGTAGGTTTTTATTCCCAACCAAAAATGTCACTTAGCAAGTTTTATCAGGAAGCCGACGACATATCTTAGAACTTTAGAACATCACTTTTAGAGCAAATGATAACATGCGTGCTGATCCAGACCCCTGTCCACATCCACAGGATCCCTTTGAACATCATTCCTTACATTAGTACCATTACTGCATGGTACCGAACAAAGCAGGTCCACTCACTGTTCATAGAGGTGGACCTTACAGACCCTGGAGACCACACTGGACCTGAGATTGATGACTCACTGTAACTGTTACTGTCACTGTCTTATAATGTATGCAGAAATGACCAAAAATAGTCACTTTCCTGATAAAGGGTTAATGGAGTGTTTTAATATATGTCTTTGTTGTTGTTGTTGGTGGGTTTTTTTCAGATCTATATATATACAGGGTGGGGAAGCAAAATGTACAATATTTTGAGGCAGGGATTGAAAGACAGTGTATGACCAATTAGTTTATTGAAAGTCATGAGAATTTATTTGCCACAAGAAAATTGACATAATAGAAAATGTTTTTATTCTATGTGTCCTCCTTCTTTCTCAATAACTGCCTTCACACGCTTCCTGAAACTTGAGCAAGTGTTCCTCAAATATTGGGGTGACAACTTCTCCCATTCTTCTTTAATAGTATCTTCCAGACTTTCTCGTAATAGTTTTGCTCATAGTCATTCTCTTCTTTCCATTATAAACAGTCTTTATGGACACTCCAACTATTTTTGAAATCTCCTTTGGTGTGACGAGTGCATTCAGCAAATCACACACTCTTTGATGTTTGCTTTCCTGATTACTCATATGGGCAAAAGTTTCTGAAAAGGTATGGATAATAGTGTTAGGTATGATTATGACATCAATATATGTTTGGTTTCAAAACAATTGACGTAGTGCCTGCTGAGAAAAAACAACTAAATGTTCATTGTAAATTTTGCTTCCCACCCTGTATATGTAATAGACTGAGTACAGAGGCAGAACCCAAAAGCAAGACCACAAATACCGAATAAGATTTAGTGTTTTTATTGAACACTTTTACAGAAGAAAAAACTCTACACAGAGAATATTTGTCTTCTGAGAGGCCTCCGGTTCCGGGGGTAAACGTCTGGGCTGCGGGTGGGATAGACAGACGGCCGACTCGGCCGAGTCGGGAAAACCCCCACGGAATCCCCACTAGGGACAGACAGAGGGTGGTCAATAGACAAGCCAGGTCATACACGGGAAAACAATCAATCGAGCAACGGTACATAGGGGACGAGCAAACTCACGGTAGTAATCCAGGCGGAGGTCGAAGCACAGGTTAACGTTGGAGGCTGAGGTAAAAAAGGGAGCAGGCAGAGACGAAGTCGGGTACGAACCAGGTCGGGAACAGGCAGGCAGGAAGAGGTCAGGCTGAATCGAAGGTCGAGGGACGAAAACAGGTCAAACACGGCAGACGAACAAACAGGATCCAAGAAACGCTGGTAAGTGAATACAACGAGTTGCAGAGCACAAACTGGCAAGGGAACAGGGGAAGACACAGGGTTTAAATACACAAGAGGGCGGGAAGACAATGAGACACAGGTGGAGATAATCAGGGAGGAGCAAGGTAATCAGGTGAAAGGTGAACACAAAAGGAAGTAAAGACAACAGACAAGACACATGAGGGAAACTTAACAAAATAAAACAGGAAATGACAAACAAAACAGAAAAGACAGACAAAGTCCAGAAGCCGACATGACAGTACCCCCCCCTCTAGGGGACGGCACCGGACGGCCCAGGAACCTCCGGGTGGCGCTGATGGAACTCCCGAATCAGGTCCGGGTCCAAAATGTAGGAGGCGGGCACCCAGGAACGTTCTTCAGGGCCGTATCCTTCCCAGTCCACCAGGTATTGGAACCCTCTCCCTCGCCGGCGAGCCGCCATGAGCCGGCGCACAGTGTAGGCTGGATCCCCATCGATGATCCGGGGTGGAGGCGGTGGCTGGGTGGGAGGGACCAGTGGACTCTCCTTGGCGGGTTTGACTTGACTGACGTGGAAAGATGGGTGGATTCTCATAGTCCTGGGTAATCTGAGTCGCACAGAAACAGGATTAATAACCTTAGATATAGGGAACGGGCCCACGAACCTGGGTGCCAGTTTCCGGCTCTCCACCCTCAAAGGGAGATGACGGGTAGATAGCCACACCCGCTGGTCCTGCTGGTAGACCGGAGCCGGGGTCCTATTACGATCGGCTGCTGCCTTATAGACTCCCGACGCCTTTAACAGAGCCTGTCTGGCACGAATCCAGGTCCTCTTGCATCGCCGTATCAGAGCCAGGGCCGACGGGACGCTGACGTCCTTCTCCAGAGCCGGGAACAAAGGGGGTTGATAACCAAAAACTACGTGAAACAGAGACAGACCAGAGGAGACACAGGGTAACGAATTGTGGGCGTATTCCACCCAGATCAGCTGGCGGCTCCAGGACGAGGGGTTGTGAGAGGCCAACACTCTAAGGCCGGTCTCCAACACCTGATTGAGCCGCTCAGTCTGACCATTAGATTGAGGGTGGTAGCCCGAGGACAAACTGACAGAAGCCCCAATGAGGGAACAAAAAGCACGCCAAAAACGTGCCACAAACTGAGGGCCCCTATCAGACACAATATCCTTAGGGAACCCATGCAAACGACAAACGTGACACAGAACCGCCTCTGCGGTCTCCTTAGCAGAGGGGAGCTTAGGTAACGGGACAAAATGTGCCATCTTAGAAAAACGGTCCACAATAGTAAGGACAGTGGTATTACCTTCAGACGGGGGTAGGCCGGTTACAAAATCCAATGAGATATCCGACCAAGGTCTCCTAGGGACTGAAAGAGGAAGTAACTGACCAACCGGGGGCTTATTGGAAGACTTGCATGCGGCACAGACGGGACAGGATGCGATGTATTCCGTCACTAACTTCTCCATGGCCGGCCACCAGAAGCGTTGTTTAATGACGAACATGGTCCGCTGGACTCCCGGGTGACAGGACAGCTTAGAAGAATGAGCCCAGTGAATGACCTGTGGGCGGAGGTTAGGGGGAACAAACAGACGGTCTGGCGGGACGCCAGCCGGGATGACACAGTCCTTTAAAGCATCACACACAGCCTTTTCAATCTCCCAGTGCACCGCCCCCACCACACAGGACTTAGGCAAAATAGCTTCAGGTTCAGTACTCACTTCATCAGGAGTAAATAGTCTGGACAGAGCATCAGGCTTCACATTCTTTGAGCCGGGCCGGTAGGAAAGAGAGAAATTAAAACGGGTGAAAAATAACGCCCACCTGGCCTGACGAGAGTTGAGACGTTTGGCGGTCCGCAGGTACTCCAGGTTCTTGTGGTCAGTCCATATCAGAAAAGGCACCTCCGTTCCCTCCAGCCAGTGTCGCCATTCCTCCAGCGCGACTTTAATGGCTAACAGCTCTCTGTTGCCGATGTCATAGTTGCTCTCCGCTTTAGTTAGTCTTCTGGACAGGAAAGCACAAGGGTGGAGCCTGTTATCTTTAGGTGACCGCTGCGAGATGACCGCTCCAACCCCCAGGTTAGAGGCATCCACTTCCACGACGAACTGGAGGGCTGGATCCGGGACCGACAGGACAGGGGCCGAAGTGAAGATGTCCTTTAACCTCTTGAAGGCGGTTTCGGCTTCAGAACCCCATCTAAACACAGACTTAGGAGAGGTTAGGGCATGCAGGGGGGCAGCCACACTGCTGAACCCCCTAATAAACTTCCTGTAAAAGTTGGCAAAACCAAGGAATCTTTGCACATCCTTCCGACAGCTAGGGGTTGGCCAATCCCTCACAGCACTGACCTTGTCCGGGTCCATCTGTACACTTCCCTCCGCAATGATGAACCCCAGAAAAGACACAGACGGGCGGTGGAACTCACATTTCTCTGCTTTCACAAATAACTGATTTTGTAAGAGTCTCTGGAGTACCTGACGGACGTGTTGGACATGTGACGTCTCATCCGGGGAAAAGATCAGTATGTCATCTAAATAGACAAACACGAAGACATTGAGCATGTCACGTAGTACATCGTTCACTAATGCTTGGAAGACAGCGGGGGCATTTGTGAGACCAAACGGCATTACTAAGTACTCGTAATGGCCACTGGGGGTGTTAAACGCTGTCTTCCACTCATCACCTTCTCTGATCCTGACCAGATGATAGGCATTGCGGAGGTCTAACTTAGTAAACACCTTGGCGCCATGTAAAAGTTCAAAAGCCGATGACATGAGTGGTAATGGGTATCTATTTCGGACAGTTATATCGTTTAGACCACGGAAGTCTATACAGGGGCGGAGACTCTTATCCTTCTTGTCAACAAAGAAAAACCCTGCTCCAGCAGGGGACGAAGAGGGTCTAATTAAACCAGCCGCCAATGACTCATCGATGTATTTCTTCATGGCGGTGGTTTCCGGGCCAGACAGGGAATACAATCGTCCCTTTGGGGGATTGGTACCAGGGCGCAGGTCTATGGCACAATCATAAGGTCTGTGAGGAGGCAAAGAAGTAGCACGAGCCTTATTAAACACTTCCTTGAGATCATGATAACACTCAGGTACCTTATTAAGAGCAGGAAAGTCAGTCTCAGGTTCCTTCACGGTCTCCACTGAAGCCACCACTGGCTGGACAGGAACGGACGAAGAATCCTGGGTACGGGTCTCTACCCTGTGGGTGTCACAGCCCTCACCCCAGGACTGAATCTCTCCTGTCTTCCAATTGACCCGCGGGTTGTGTATGGTAAGCCACGGGTGACCCAGAATAAGGGGTTGGGAGTCTGAGTGATAGATATGAAAACATACTTCTTCTGAATGGCCATCATTGAAACTGAGAGAGACTGGTTGAGTACGCAACACCACACGACAGATGATGTGATCGTCTATGGCCCGTGCCTCCAGGGGACGCTGTACTGGCACCAGAGTCAGTCTAAGCCGCTTAGCCAGTCTCTCATCCATAAGGTTAGCGTCCGAGCCGGAATCTATCAGGACGGGGTGCTGTAGAGAAACAGAATCAGAGGACAAACAGACCAATGGCTGCACCCGAGGAGAGTTTAGCATACACACAGTCCGGCTCAAAAGAGAGCCCTCACCTGCCGGAGTTTTGGGCCTCAGCGGACAGCTGGCGACCCGATGTCCCTCTTGACCACAGTATAGACAAAGTCTGGTAGTCAAACGACGGCGATGCTCCTCTGCGGACAGACGTGTGCGGCCTAATTGCATCGGCTCCTCCCTCGAGGCTTGGCCAGATTCCGGTACTGGTAGAGGAGGATCTACACCCTTCTTGTCACGACCAGCAGGATGGACCCCAGACGGTTCCGACTGCCAGATGCCCCATTGGTCCGAGACCAGAATAGCAGCAGAGATAACGTCATCCAAGGTATGTAGCTCCCGACGGAGCGCCATCTCTCGTCCAATGGTGCGGTTCAGTCCTGACTGAAAAGTAGTAATTAATCCAGCCTCATTCCAACCCGACTCTACTGCCAGAGAACGAAACTCACTCACATATTGTCTGATCGGGCGGTCTCCCTGCCTCAGCCTCAAGAGCCTCAGTGCTGCTTGCTGACCGCGAACAGGATGATCATATATTCTTTTAAGTTCCGTCAGCAGACTAGACGCCGACCGAGTTAGAGGGGAATTCTGTTCCATAAGGGAATTGAAAAAACTTAAAGGAGGTCCTTCTAACAGACTTGCTATATAAGCGATCTTAGCAGACTCACAAGAAAAACGTCTGGGTTGGGAATCAAAAATTAGACGTATCTGGGTACAAAAACTACGACATGTGTCCGGATTACCAGAATATTTAGAGGGGGGAGGGATGTTAGGCTCCTCCGAGGCCCTCACAGGAGGATCAGAAGGTTCAGGTTTGCTCGGTGGACTCTGGGCGGACGCCTGATTACCGGTGAGCTGGGAAATCTGGGAGGACAGCTGAGACATTTGATCCATAAGGGACTGCAGGAGCTGCTCATGTCCCCCCATGCGTTGCCCCTGTAGGCGGATTGCTTCCCGGACCTGGTCTAGGTCTGCTGGGTTCATGGTATTGGCCAGTTTGTACTGTAATAGACTGAGTACAGAGGCAGAACCCAAAAGCAAGACCACAAATACCGAATAAGATTTAGTGTTTTTATTAAACACTTTTACAGAAGAAAAAACTCTACACAGAGAATATTTGTCTTCTGAGAGGCCTCCGGTTCCGGGGGTAAACGTCTGGGCTGCGGGTGGGATAGACAGACGGCCGACTCGGCCGAGTCGGGAAAACCCCCACGGAATCCCCACTAGGGACAGACAGAGGGTGGTCAATAGACAAGCCAGGTCATACACGGGAAAACAATCAATCGAGCAACGGTACATAGGGGACGAGCAAACTCACGGTAGTAATCCAGGCGGAGGTCGAAGCACAGGTTAACGTTGGAGGCTGAGGTAAAAAAGGGAGCAGGCAGAGACGAAGTCGGGTACGAACCAGGTCGGGAACAGGCAGGCAGGAAAAGGTCAGGCTGAATCGAAGGTCGAGGGACGAAAACAGGTCAAACACGGCAGACGAACAAACAGGATCCAAGAAACGCTGGTAAGTGAATACAACGAGTTGCAGAGCACAAACTGGCAAAGGAACAGGGGAAGACACAGGGTTTAAATACACAAGAGGGCGGGAAGACAATGAGACACAGGTGGAGATAATCAGGGAGGAGCAAGGTAATCAGGTGAAAGGTGAACACAAAAGGAAGTAAAGACAACAGACAAGACACATGAGGGAAACTTAACAAAATAAAACAGGAAATGACAAACAAAACAGAAAAGACAGACAAAGTCCAGAAGCCGACATGACAGTATATATATATATATATATATATAGATATAGATATAGATATATATATATGCTTGTATATTATCTGTATAATTATCTATATATTTTTTCGAACTTAGACTGTTACCCTTGCGACCCGGCCCCGGATAAGCGGAAGATAATGGATGGATGGATTTTTCGAACACAAAACTAAACTCTTTTGCGAACATACCTTGAAATCTGTGTAGCCAGTGTTGTATTTCTTAGCAGATAGGTGTGACTAAGTGAGCTGGGAGGCTTCAACAGAGTAGTTTATTCTGCATGCACTCAAAGTAATTTCTAATTCTGAAAACACAGCAGGGCGCTCCAGAGTAAATCCATCACCAGAGGAAAAAGCACCATTGAGCCTTGTTCGTTCAATAAATTGTGAATAAACCCTACTGGCATTTAGCAGCCTCTTTAGAAGGTTTATATTCACACTTTGCAACTCTGCAGCTTCTGGACTAATTCTGTTATAGACTCTGACCTTTATGGCATTTTCCATTAAAAATCACTTCCTTTACTGAAGAAGGAAACAGTAAGGTGCTAAGTTCTGTAGGTTGGATTCCACAAAATCTGATTTCTCATTTACGAGTTAAATGATGACCTTATAGTTGTTGTTGTTGTTTTTTTTCTATCCGTCTCCTTGTTCAGATGATGGAGTTGGAGATGTGTGCGAGTCTGACTTTGACCAGGATAAAGTTATTGATCGGATTGACAACTGCCCTGAGAATGCAGAGGTTACCTTGACGGACTTCAGGGCCTATCAGACCGTTGTACTGGACCCCGAAGGTGATGCTCAGATCGACCCCAACTGGGTCGTTCTGAACCAGGTGAGATTATTGAGGAACATTCTCGCAAATCATTTTCACATTCAGTTGTAGATTTAAAGTAGAGTGTGTGGAAACTAGACAATCGTCTCTTACAGATGTGTAATATATGACTCATACGCCTCTGTGCTATGTATAAGAAAATATGTTATTGTCACATACATCCACATTTCAATACAGTCTATCTATCTATCTATCTATCTATCTATCTATCCGTGTCTCTCTCTCTCTCTCTCTCTCTCTATCTATCTGTCTGTCTGTCTATCTGGTCCAACATTAGGTTTGTTGGTTTACTAAAGTTCTAATGACCACACACATGCGTTTTTCGGTCTCTTTATTGCATGAGCGTCAAACATACGGCCCGTGGCCTAAAACTGGCCCGCCAAACAGTCCAGTCCAGCCCCTGGGATATATTTGTTAAATGCCAAAATTGCACTGATGACATTAATAATCATTTTAATTCAGCGGCCACATTTAGCCCAATTTAGTCTCAAGTGGTTTGGAATAAAATACTATCATAATAACCTATAAATACTGACAGCTGTAAATGTTTCTCTTTGTTTTAGTTTAAAAAAGTACAAACACCTAAAAAAATTTCACATTTACAAACTATCTTGTTACGAAAACAGTACAAATATGTTCAGGTTATTCTCATTTTTTAAACAATAATTTGTAGATGTAAACATTTTCAGGATATAATTTTATTTTTATTTTCACTCTAAAACATATAGAAAGGTTTGGAGTTAACATTACTTCTATTTTATTATGTTATTATTTTACTGGTCTGGCCCACTTCAGATCATGTTGGGCTGTATGTGGCCCCTGAACTAAAATGAGTTTGACACCTCTGCTTTATTGAGATACAACCTGGATATGCAGTATATGAGACTCCAGTCATGATATAAAACTAGCAATGAATGCATATCACTACATTTACAAATAAATGCATCTGTTAGTTCACCAACATAACGATTTTTTTTTGTCTCACACAGGGAATGGAAATTGTTCAGACAATGAACAGTGACCCAGGTCTTGCTGTTGGTAAGGTCTCCTACAGTCACATACAGAATAGAATAGAATAGAATAGAATAGAACAGAACAGAGCAGGGTAAAGTAGAGTACAGTAGAATAGAATAGGATCGATAGATAGATAGATAGATAGATAGATAGATAGATAGATAGATAGATAGATAGATAGATAGATAGATAGATAGATAGATAGATAGATAGATAGATAGATAGACTAGAATGAAACAGAATAGAATAGAATAGAATAGAATATATAGAATATATAGAATAGAATGAAATAGAATAGAATAGAATAGAATAGAACAGAATAGAATAGAATAGAATAGAATAGAATAGAATAGAATAGAATGAAACAGATAGATAGATAGATAGATAGATAGATAGATAGATAGATAGATAGATAGATAGATAGATAGATAGATAGATAGATAGATAGATAGATAGATAGATAGATAGATAGAATAGAATAGAATAGAAGAATATAATAGAATAGAGTAGAATAGAATAGAATATATAGAATAGAATGAAATAGAGTAGAATATAATAGAAGAATAGAATAGAATAGAATAGAATAGAATAGACTTTATTGTCTGACTTTATTAGCTGTGACTGTGTGCTAATGGCTCCCTGGTTCCTTTTCCTTTCTTCAGGTTACACTGCCTTCAGCGGAGTGGACTTCGAGGGCACTTTTCACGTGAACACGGTGACAGATGACGACTACGCCGGCTTCATCTTCGGCTACCAGGACTCGTCGTCGTTCTACGTGGTGATGTGGAAGCAGACCGAACAGACCTACTGGCAGGCGACACCCTTCAGAGCTGTGGCGGAGCCCGGCATCCAGCTTAAGGTCAACGTCATGTCACTAAATTTCCAGGAGCAGATTCATCCTCCTCCTATTTTTATTCTTTGACATATTTTTCCACATTCTTGAATCCATCTTGTCAGTCTGTGTCAGCATCAGCCTCTCACTTTTTGTGGCTCTGTCTGTTTTTGTCAGGCTGTGAAGTCCAGGACAGGCCCCGGGGAGCATTTGAGAAACTCACTGTGGCACACCGGAGACACCAACGACCAGGTGCGTCTGCTGTGGAAAGACCCGAGGAACGTGGGCTGGAAGGACAAGGTGTCTTACCGCTGGTACCTACAGCACCGTCCACAGGTTGGCTACATCAGGTACGACAAAATACGCTTCACATGTTCGCCTACAACCCAGATTATACTTTAAACAGTGTTAAACAGGAGAGTGGAAAAAAAGCTTGTGTTTCTCTTTTTGTGAAGGGCGAGGTTTTATGAGGGAACTGAGCTGGTGGCTGACTCTGGTGTCACTATTGACACGACAATGAGAGGAGGAAGACTGGGTGTATTCTGTTTCTCTCAAGAAAATATCATCTGGTCCAATTTGAAGTACCGCTGCAATGGTAAGGAAACAACAGCCTTTTTAGAAACAAGACATATTAGGGTCTATGGCACTATAAAGGTGCCTTTCAGACTTCAAACTTCTGACTTTCAGACTCAAAAAACGTTAGATTTTCCACAGCTTTTATGTTCAGTGTGTTAAGTCAACTGTCGGCTGTTAGAAATCCACTAAAATCCAAGAATTATATATAAAAGGGGAGCAGCCGTAGCCTAGAGGGCTGAGAGTTGGCTTGTGACCAAAGGGTCGCCAGGTCAATTCTGCAGACTGGCAGAAAAAGTTGTTGGCTGTTGCTGCCCTTGAGCAAGGCACTTAACCCCCCATTTGCTCCCTGGGCGCCTGCTATGGCAAGCCCACTGCTCCTAGTTTGCAGTGTGTGGTGTGTTCCTGCATGTTCTCAAGATGGGTTGAAAGCAGCGTGTGGTAAATTGTACTGTATACTGACAATAAAGGATTTTTTAAAAAATAAAACATACAAGAAAAACACATGTAACAACATTACAATAACATGTGTGCTGGTCCAGACCCCTGTCCACATCCACATGATCCCTTTGAACATCATTCCTTACATTAGTACCATTGCTTCATGGTACACTGGTCTACAAGGAAAATGCTTCCAGAATAAAAGTAATGAAATTTTACCACACGAGTCACTGATAAAGAAAAATCAAGTCAAAAATGCTGGTTGGCTGAACTTTCCAAGATACAGCCTTGTGTCAAAATGTGAAATTCAAGAATTAACGAGAGAATGGGTTTGACTCAAAAGGAATATTTGTCTCAGAGCTACAAGACCTACTTCAAAACACTGTCTGCACATTAGAATACATTCACTTTACAGGTTCTATTTAGTGGAAGATTTATAAAACTATTATATAAATGTACATAAACCAATATATATGTGTAATAACACTTAATCATATACCTTGAAAACATCAGCAAACCGGCACTTTTGTCATTTATTTTCCAATTAATCTTATTAAAATACATAACATTTAGCACATTTAATCTCTGAAGCAAATCATTTCTAAAAAATTGTAGACCAGTGGTACCTAACAAAGCAGGTACACGGGCCTTCCTAATCCAAATGACAAATGGCATTGAATAACGAATGACCTAACCCTAACCGTAACCCTAACCCCCAACCCTTAACCCCTAACCCTAACCCTAGTGGTCGCCATTTGTCATTCAGATTAGTCAAGCCCCAGGTCCACTCACTGTTCATGCAGAGGTGGACCTTACAGACCCTGGAGACCAGGGGTCTCAAACTTGCAGCCTGGGGGCCAATTGTGGCCCGCAGCATGATATTTTGTGGCCCTCTACTTGACATCAAAGTTTAGGCCCACACGTAGTTCTCAAACCCACCTTTTTGCTGAGTCTTGCCACGCTTTTATTTTATTTACTTTATCACTTATGGGCTACCATAGATAGTCTCGTGAAAAGCTTCCGGCGGCATTTGTTGTCAACGGTTGTCAAGCTAGCCAACCGTGAAGTACCTGGGGAAGTATGAACGTAATGATTTGTTTGTGATCAGATCAAGTCGAAATAAATTTATAAAAATGACACCAAGACAAATCCGGACTTATTCTTGGAGCTTCCAACAAAAGAACACGCTAACAGTCACTTAGTTGAAACATATTCTGGAGTGACACCAAATGGACGGAAAATATCTGCCATCACCAGTTCCGGTCATGTCTCTCTCAAAATGTGCCACCGCCTGACGTCATTACTCAACTAGACATGCTGAGGAGTTTACAAAATACCAGGGAGACGAGAGAAAGAACCGGGTCGCCAGTCTGAAAAAACATCTATTGAGGCAACAAGATTTATTCAAGAAAGCAAACAAAGAGAATGAAGCAGCAGTCGAAGCTAGCTATGTGGTGTGTGAGATGATTTCTAGGGCTGGAAAGATGGTGGAAGAAAGCGAGTTCATCCCAAAGTGCATGTTACTAGCTGAGAGTAAAGTAAAGAAACTCTTTTTTTGTGGAATATTTAATGCAGCCCAGCCTGACCCAGACTATACCTCCAACAGCCCCCAGGTAAGTTGAGTTTGAGACCCCTGCTGGAGACCACACTGGACCTGAGATTGTTGACTCACTCTTCCTGTTACTTTCCCTGTCTTGTAATGTATGTGGAAATTACCAAAAATAGTCACTCACCCGATAAAGGATTAAGCAAGTTGTGCTCAATAATCAGCAAAGAAACACAAATAGTCTCAGTTATTTTAACCTAAGAAGTTGTTGGGAAGTAGTCTCTATCTGTTATAGATTGTAACTGATTAAATCTGACTCCAAATTAGTTTGATAGGATTCTGTTATTTAGAAAAAAATAAGACTCTTTTACCAGCGACTTTTTTTAATTTCTTGAAATTCCAAAAGATGACATGAATTCCCTATCCGCATCCCATTATAGTCCAGTGTTTATTGTTGTAATGAAGTGAACATGGCGTTTTGACAGCGACTATAGTCTGTATTTAAATTAGTGGGACAACACTACGTCTCATCTCGTTACAAAAACAAGACGATAAGTGAAAACAGAAATAGTTCCGACCCGCTGGGTTTGAGATTTGTTGCCTCCTGACGTCTAACTTCTCACTTCCACAGACACGATCCCAGAGGATTTCCAGGAGTTCAGTACTCAGCACGGCGTCGACTCACTCTAATGTCAAGAAAAAAAAAGTATGACACCCAACCTTCAAAGGATGTTTCACTGTGTGTTGGTGTGTATGTGTGTGGATGAGAATAAGCATGTGTGTGTGTGTGTATTTGTTTGTACTGATGTGTACAGTTTCTGTGCATATATGACCATCTTTGTACTGTACAATCATGTCTCGTTCTACTTTCCCCTCAGTCTTCCTTTTAATCGATTCTTTTGTACTGGCATTAAGAAAGAAATTATAAGTTATAATGGATTCTTTGCAAACTCAAGATGGTATGTCCTGAGGTGTAGCTGACTGTAAAGCTGTAAAAGATCATATTTTCATTTGCAGTGGCTTTTTTTTCTTTTTAGCACAATATCCAGCATCCCTCATTTACCACATATTTACTGTTTTTTTTTTTTTTTTTTTTTTTTTTTTTTAAACCATATAAACCTTTTCTAACAACCTTCATAACAACCGACATGACTTTTTCTAACATAAATAAAATCCTGGAGGTGACTGGATTTGACAGACCCTGATCATTTCATAAAAGTGTAGTGATGAATTTGGTCAAAATAAAGAGCTTTAACATATTAACCGCTGTGTTAATGTTGATTTATTGATTTATTGTGATATTATCAGTAACAGTATTTTTACACCAACAAACCACCAGAATGTAAAACCTTTCTGTTTTTCCTTTTGCTAATGAGGTCATCTTTAACCCATAAAGCCCCAAATATCCACTGGTGACCAACACTATCTACTGATATAAAATGTTTAATATCTTATGATCCATTAATCCTATCAACACATGTAAATAATTGGTGTAAAATGCAGTTTGTCATCTTTTCATGGTCATCAGATATGACCCATTTGGACATTCAGAGGCTCCGTAGTTACCGTGGAAACAGCGTTATCTTCTCCAACATTGATTCGCCAGTAAAACCCATGGAGTTGGATCAATGACAGTGGATGGACACACTGGGTTTATGTTTTGTTATTAATATATTTTGCTGAAAAAGTGACTTTTTCTTCAGTTTTATCTGTTTTGATAATAACCTTTGAATCTACTTTGAGTTTTCATGAACATCTAAATTAAATATATGAAATTAAATATTGGAAAATACATGATTTACAGTGAAACGTGCAAAATATAGAGGATAATCTATATTATAAAAGCCAAGTAGCCTCTGTGTGTGTGTGTGTCTCAGGAATCACCCAAAATCCATACAGAGCTGACTGCTGCAGTTTGGCATACATATGTATTTTTGGTCAAGGACCACAGTAGCAAAAACAGCAAATTGATAGGACCAATATTTTGGGAGATATTAGTAATTTTGGAATACAATAGCATTGCAATCACTTTGCTATGCCCAGAATGTTTTGGCGGTGACTGCAGGACAAATACGGTATAGCACACACGAATACACAACAGCATAAAAACTACCACATCGAGAACCCGTGGATCCCCACAGGTCAACATGTTAGTGTCATAATAAATGGTGATAAATCACTTAAGAAAGGTTAAAATAGAAAGAAAAATGTATTTGGGAACTGACACAAAAATAACACTGGGTCTTTATGGGTTAAAGCATAGGTGTCAAACATGGCCCGGGGGCCAAACCCGGCCCGCCAAAGGGTCCAGTCCAGCCCATGGGATGAATTTGTGAAATGCAAAAATTACGCTAAGATATTAACAGTCCTTTTAGTTCAGATTCCACATTCAGACCGATTCAATCTAAAGTGGATCAGACCAGTCAAATACTATCATAATAACGTAGAAATAATGACAACTCCAAATTTTTCTCTTTGTAAATATAAATATTTTCACGTATTTACACTAAAGTATAATTTTGCAAAAAATGTGAATAACCTGAACAAATATGAACAACCTGAAATGTCTTAAGAAAATTAAGTACAATATTAATATTCTGTGTGTTACTAAATGTTGTGTGTATTTGCAGATCCACTGTGATCTATAAATTATAATGTACATGTGTAAATGATAAACTGAGGTTGAATATTGTAAAAGTTACACTTATTTTTTCAATTTGTTCATGTTATTCACATCTTTTGAAAGGATAGTTTGTAGATGTAAACCTTTTCAAAATGTAAATTTATTTTTTTCACTCTAAAACATATAGAAAAATTTGGAGTTGACATTATTTACATATTATTATGTTATTATTTTACTGGTTCGGTCCACTGCAGATCAAATTTAGCTGAATGTGGAACTGAACTAAAATGAGTTGGACACCCCTGGGTTAAACCAAGGCCTGTGATGGATATAGACGTGTTACTACAGGCCCTCTGTATGTTACAATTTTAATATACCTCTAATGTAGAAAGTGAGAAGCTGTATACCATAATACAGATATATTTTTATATTTGGCTGTTTATCAAGTGTCATCTGGATTTTATGCAAATCTTTTTTCATCGTTGTGGCCTTTATCAGCCTTGAAGGGACGTGATATTTTACACTGAAGAGGCCAGACATTTAATGTCACTTTAAAGCACTACTTTTAGAATACTGTCTATTAGTATTATCATTTGAAAGTGTGCTGTTGTCAGTAAACTCACAGGAAACGAGAAACGTATAAATCACTTTCATGGCATCATTGTCAACTGTCACTGAGGAGTCTATTGAAAACCTTCAGTAATTCCATAAAACATGACTGTGTTTATTCATTTGGACTGTTTTACTGTCAGCTCTTAGACAGTGGGATGAGTTTGTAATGCCAGTTATGTAAGATGGAAATGGCTGAAGGTGAACTGCAGTGTGTTTATTGTGCTGTAAAAATAGACTCGAGAACAAACAAAGAACACAAACAGATATGTGTGGACACCGGGTCCCTCTGGTCCGTTAAAGGTCTACCATGGACAATTTACAAACATCTGGTCACATGAATGGATTATCATATTCATTCAGTTCATTCAATAACAGTTGTTGTGTTTTTGCTTGTTTGTTTGGAATCCGCTGTGTTATGCCCTAGTCTAGGGGTACAAAAGGCATCACATAAAATGACTCCCACTCGAATCCCACTCCCAAAGAAGACCGTGACAGTAGATGTTAAATTAAAACCAAGGAGCAATTTATTTCTTTTAGGGTAATCAGTGGCAAAATAACAAACAAAACCAACTCAAGCACTCTATACTTCCCTAATCATAAAAAAGAAACCAAAATACACAGGTCTAACCTGGCCTCTGAACTCAAAACAGGAGAAAATGTGATAAAATAAATATCTCACCCTTAACATTTGCTGCGGTGACAACAAACTATTTACAATTTGATTAAAAACAAATGCCAAAATTCCAAAACTCTCTCTCCTGCAACAACCACAACAATCCCGGACGAGCCCCCAGTCAACTGTGTTACGTCACTGTTACTCACTGGTTTCCTCCTTGTATACAGGTGCAGCTCAAAAAATTAGAATATCATGAAAAAGTTCAATATTTTTTGTCACTCATTTCAGAAAGCGAAACCCATATATTATAAAGACTCATTAGACATAGAGTGAAATATTTTAAGCCTTATTTCTTGAAATTTTGATGTTTATGGCTTACAGATAATGAAAACCCAAAATTCTGTGTCAGAAAATTTGAGTATTGCATAAAATCAATAAAAAAGGATATTTTAAACAGAAATGTCAGGCTTCTGAAAAGTGTGTTCATTTCTATGAACTCAAGACTTGGTTGGTTCTCCTTTCACATGAATTACTGCATCAGTGTGTGGTGTCATGGAGGTGATCAGCCTGTGGTACTGCTCAGGTGGAATGGAAGCCCAGGTTGGTTTGATAGTGTCTTTCAGGTCATCTGCATTGGTGGATCTGGTGTCTCTGATCTTCCTCTGGACAGTCCTCCATAGATTCTCTATGGGGTTTGTTAATACTGATTTTAAGTTTGTATCCCAAAATAATACCAGTTTGATCACTCAGATGCATTCAGATTAACCCATAAAAACCCAACGCTGCTTTTATGTCAGTTCCCAAAGGACAGTTTCTCTATACGTGACCTTTCTTACATGATTTATCACCATCTATTTATAATGTTATCCACTGTATTTTATATTTTGTCAGTATAAATCAGGTATTTTCCTGTATTCGATTTACTGATCATGTTAATGTTCATAAAATCTTAGATTAAAGTTAAGGATTATTATGTCAAAAACAGAGAAAACTGCAGAAAAAGTGTCTTTTTCAGTCAAATATAACTGAACATGAACCAAGTATCTCTATCCACTGTCATTGATCCAACTCCATGGGTTTTACTGGTGAATTAATGTTGTAGAAGATGACAGTGTTTCCACGGTAACTACAGAGCCTCTGAACAAACTGTGACAAACTGTATTTTACACCAATTTTTTTACATGTATTGATAGGATTAGTGGATCAACAGGTATTAAAAACTTTAGATCAGTAGATGGTTTTGGTCGGTGATGGATGTTTGGGTTTTTATGGGTTAATTTAAACTGGAAACTGTATTCACGTGTTAGATTCATTTTCAGCTAAAAATTAAATCTATGCATTTTCATTCTCTGTTCATGAATAGAATTTTTAACATCAGACACATTCAGACAGATTTCTTATGATGTTCATGAAACCTTTCAGTAAACATATTGTTAATCTATTTGATCAATGAATGAATGAATGAATAATAAATAAACATCTCAGTCGGAAGAATAGTTCAAGACATGTACTGTATGTTTCACAAAAACAAAGTGTTGCTTTAATTAATGGTGATTAATTAGTTAAAAATTATGTTGCATAATGTCCTCTGTATTTCATGAGTCTATGTAATCTATAGTTTTTCAGTGTCCTCTGTTCTGTTCCTGTAAGGTTTGGTTGGAGCAAAAAAAAAAAAAAATACATTAAAGAAGTGAATGGTAAACAGCAAATGAATGGCCAGGTCTAAATAAGGTATTGATTTCAGGAGGCCTATATTGATTTTTTTTCTCTATGTTTAGGCTCTTTATTCTCCATGGTTGCTAATGGTTTTTTGAGACAAATAGGCTGAAAACACATGCATATGCATGTTGTTTTTCATTTCCATAGGATTACGCTGGCGCCACAGCCTTTTGATGATCCATTGCCATGATGAATCATCATCTCAGCTTCATTTTATAACAGCTTTTTCCATTCACAGGCACAAACTAAACTCTGAGTGAATGTGTGCGGCTGTTCTGGAACGGAAAACTTAGGATTAGGTTCAGAGTTTGTTAAAACAAGGCTCTGAAGGATAAACAGCAGGTCCAGGAGTTCATACTGATCACCTGTAGGAGGACAGAAACTGGACTAAGCGTGCAATGTGCAAGTCATTTAACATGAAGTTTTTTGGGTTTTTTTTTTTTTGTTTTTTTAATTGATTTATTTCGAATATGGAAATGATACAAGCTTCCTGGTTGCTACTAATTGACATCTTTGCACAACATAATATAGAAATGAAAATTCAAGGAAGCAAAAAATAATAATACACACAAAAAGAAAAAGAAACAAAAGTCATATTCGGAAAGGAGTGACAAGAAGCATAGCTTATTAGCTCTCACCCCTTTGTCTAAACCAACAGTATGTACATATACATACATACATATATACATTCATACACACATATACATACACACACATACACACATATTTTTCTCTCAGCAGAATCTGTTTATTCAAAGATCAGTAAATATGTGAGTAGAGTACTTCTGTATTTTAGTGGTAAAAATATATTCACTGGTCTCTATCAAAACATTCATACAAATGATGCAAATCTCAGAGCATAATCATAAATTCAAATGTGGCAAAGCCATGACAACATGAAAGGTGGAGGCTGGATGTCAGCTCTGGGACTCTGGGACCCTCTTCACTGAAACACAAAGGTTCATAAGAAACAGTACTGATGATTTTATATCCGGCTGGTTTGATTTGCAGCAAGAGTTCCTGCGGTAGTTGCCTTATTTGTTGGTGCTTAAGAAATATTGTAGCAAGGGAAAAAAAAAAAAAAATCAAGGATCACTGCTCAGTGCACAACATAAACACAGCCAGGCTTTCATGCAGAGAGCTGCGTCTGAGGATGTTGACGATAACGGCGGGAAGCTCTATGGGAAGCCGTCTTTGATCATTCCTCCAGAAAGTTGGAAAATACAAAGAAAAGAAAACAATGTGCAAAGTGGCAGTGAGGTTTGATATGAGCTACATACAGATCTCAGCTGGAACTATTTCCACCTCAAGGAACAAACAGGGTCACAGTGATTTAGTGTGTGCAGGTAAGCAGCCACTTCTGTCATCTGTGTGGAGAAAAGGAAGGATGGAGGCTGTAACAGTGTTTCAGTTTATAATGAAGTGAATCTGGAACAAATGTGTGAAAAGCTGCAAAAACAAAAATGCTAATTATGTGATTTTCCATAAACTGGTTTGAAGTGAATAGTATGGGCAACAGCCCAAAAAATTATCTACTACAAGAAAAAAAGAGAACAGCCCAAAAAATTACCCACTATATATTTTTAGAACGACTTTCCTTTAAGGCACCAAACTCCACTTCCAGGGTGTTACTTCGTTAGCATTAGCCACATTAGCTGAAGGCCTTAAAAATTTTCAGCCTATGCTTTTGTTTTTTGTTGATCCGAGCTCACCTCGGACCCGGTCCGTGGTGCATTCGGACCGGGTCCGAGGTGAGCTTGGATCCAGTCGGGACGCGACATAGTGAAAACCAGAAAACGTCGTGCTGGAAAATGATAGTCGTTAAGAACTGCTAACCTGATTGCCTCTCAGTTGTGTTTGTGGGTATCCTATGGGCTCCTATGTCACTCTGTCATTATTTCTCTTTCTGTCCATGGCACCAGCTGTGGTCCAGGTGTCCTGTCGAACCACCCAACACCCACTGTCTCTCAACTCCTCCCTGTAACTCATTCACTCATTCCGTACTCTGCTCAGGCTGTGAATGTACAGGTTGTAACCGACGATATTTAGTGTAATTCATTACTTATGGGACACATTTAAATTTCAACGAGTAACAGACTACCAACTGACCTCCCAGTAACAGAACAGAGAGAAGTGGGTTTAAGGCAGAAGCTGGAGCCGGCGCTGGAGCCAGGTCAAACCCACCAATAGAAACTCTTCTCTCATCCATCAGCATAGGCCCCGCCCATTAAGCGCAGTTAAATTTGCAAGCAAAACTTCTGAAGTTGCAAGCAAAAGTTTTTAACTCACAAGCAAAGAGGACTGATTTATAAGTAAAATGATGTGTTTTTTTGATTGCCACTTACTGTCTTTTGCTCTCAAATCTCTTTTTTGGTTGCAAATTCATTCTTTTTGATTGATGAATAAAGAAACAAATTTCTCTCCATATCGGGGGGGGGGGTATGCTGCAATATGTGTAAACAATAATTCTGCAAACATAAATGTAAATAGTTATTTGGGTAAACACTGTCAATAGATTTTTTTAACAAATACATGAATTAACTTATTCCCTGTAATTCATTCCATTATTAAACCTTACATTCCTTCAACATAAATTATTTTAACTTGTGAGCCTTACATTTCCATAATTTGAAATTTATTTCGAACAAAAGTAGAAGCATAATACAAAGATGAACGAAAGGCAAAGAGAAGCCACACACTTAAAGAGAACATTCCAGAGTATCAAAGGCAAAAAAAGAACACAATGTTTAACTACTATTGTGGCTCCTTAACAGTGCTTTATGTCCAAAATGGAGTCGGAAGAAACGGAGCTTATATTGTCTTATCCCTAAATTGACATATAACATTTACAGTGTGTAGAGGACCGAACATAAGGACCAGGACAAAGGTGGTAAAGTTAGTGTCAAGTCGTTCTGGTTTGTTGGATTTGTTGCTGTTTGCCCCAACTTGGAAAAAGGCACAAACGTCTGGAGGAGGTTTGGGACTTCACTCAGAAGATTCCCAGGACGATCTTTTCCTCTTTTTTTTCCTTATTAAAGTTCAGAGGCACAGGTGGTTTGGATGCACATACACTGAATGCTGTAATGGTCTTTAATCTTTAGGTGGAAAACCTTTAACAATAAACAACACAGAACCAAACAACAGTTAATTGACCAATAAGTACAAAATGCAATAAATACAAAATCACCATTATATAGAAAAATAGATATTTACATATAGCTAAAATACAATACAAGAATTGTTTAATTTAAACTGATTAACAAGAAATATATAATATATAATATATTCAACACATCTGAATAAATAGAATAAGCAGAAACAGAAAATCCAATTAATTACACTCAATTAACAATATTTAAACCCAACACACTCACTACTTTAACTATAATTAACTGATATAATTAGACTACTGAAATTCTGTACCCAGGCAACTTACATTTAAAATACATGATTATTTTTAATATAAACCACAAATAACCCACCTGTTTAACAAAAACCACCCACCGCTGCAGTTACACACAGGCAGCTTTAAGTTTAACCCTTTAAACCCTGTTTGCGCTCACACACAACAGCACATTAACCTTTTCATGCGTGAATTATGAGAACATTATTGAAGATTTTTTTCCTGAGTCTTTTTATTCCTTTTTACACATGAAAAAAAAATTAAAATTATGAACCTATTTTTCATGGAGTGACAAAAATGTTCCCTCAGCTGGACACCATTCGTTCAATTTTAGAAGCAAAGAAATATGTATTTACTGATATACTGTGTGAAAATTATGAAATAAAACATGTTTAATGCTGCTATTCTGATGTTTTCTCACATTTTAACAACCTTTTTGTTTAAAAAAAAAAAAAAAAAATTTGTTAATTACAGTCTAATAACAATTAGCAATTTTTTTTTAAATTTTTTAAATGTCAAATGTGTAACTGCAGGTCAGGTTTATCTAGAACAGCAAACTTACAGTAATTGTATGAATTACAGTGTATGGGATGATGCATAAGTGTCCTCTGTGTTTGCTGATATGTACAAACTAGAACACTAAGGTCTTCAAACACAGGGTTACTAGTGACTCCCAGAAATATTACAAAGAAAATGGGGGACGCAGCCTTTACTAACTATGCACCAAAGTTATGGAATACAATTCCAAAAGACATTAGAGAAGCCAGTTCACTGAATATATTTAAAACCAAATTAAAAACATTTTTATTCTCATTAGCCTTTGAAAGGAGATAAAAATGGGGTCACAATTCAGGAACCAGGAATGTGCGGTTTTTGTTTTTATTTTATTTTATTGTATTTCTGTTTTTATTTTTTATTTTATTGTATTTCAAATTTCATCTTATTTCTTGCACTTCAAAAATTTTATGCATAATCAAATATTTTAATGTGCGCTGCTTTTATTTTTATTTTTATTTTATTGTATTTCTCTCAAATTTCATCTTATTTCTTGCACTTCAAAAATTCTATGCATAATCAAATATTTTAATGTGCGCTGTTTTTATATTTATTTTTATTTTATTGTATTTCTAATCAAATCTTAATGTATTTTAATATTGTATTTTTTCAATCAATGTGAAGCACTTTGAGCTACAATTTCTGTATGAAAGGTGCTATACAAATAAAGTTTATTATTATTATTATTATTATTATTATTAAAACAACAAAATCTATAAATATACAAGAGAAGACCTTTGAACAGCTATCCACTGTAGTGACCACTATGCATGAAAGGGTTAATGTGAGACTATCATTATGATCAAATAATCGCAGTTCTAGTGCAGCACATAAACTAAACATTTCATAAATAGTCTCACTGGCTGCCCCTCCGCAGTTTCCAAACGTCTGTTGCTCAGCAGTCTGAAGTTTGCATAGGAGCCACAGCGGCGTCTGCTCCACCCTTTTGTCAGTTGCTGCTGCTGTCTGATTGGACACACCTGTAGCCTTTCACAGTGTGCATGATGACACAGCGCACACCTGAGCCCAGTGTGGTCCTGATTGAACTGACCTGTGCTGTGGCCTCTGAATCTCACACACTTTTTTTTTTCCTTTTCTCCTTCCTCCGTGTTTTTCCCACAGTGAATTAAAACCAGTTTGACTTTACAATTAGGAAAAATGATAATGTAATAAAGTTAGAAAATGTTAAAGGTGCCGTATGTTGGATTGTGGCCCAAACTGGTACTGCAATCACATTCCAAATACTGTAGAGCACAGGTGTCAAACATGCGACCCGGGGGCCAAAACCGGCCCACCAAAGGTTTCAATTTGGCCTGCGGGATGAATTTGCAAAGTGCAAAAATTACCCTGAAGATATTAACAGTCATCCATCCATCCATTCTCTTCCGCTTATCCGGGGCCGGGTCGCGGGGGTAACAGTCTAAGCAGGGATGCCCAGACTTCCCTCTCCCCAGACACCTCCTCCAGCTCTTCCGGGGGGATCCCGAGGCGTTCCCAGGCCGGCCGAGAGACATAGTCTCTCCAACGTGTCCTGGGTCTTCCCCGAGGTCTCCTCCCGGTGGGACATGCCCGGAACACCTCCCCAGGGAGGCGTCCAGGAGGCATCCGAAACAGATGCCCGAGCCACCTCAGCTGGCCCCTCTCGACGCGGAGGAGCAGCGGCTCTACTCCGAGCTCCTCCCTGGTGACTGAGCTCCTCACCCTATCCCTAAGGGTGCGCCCAGCCACCCGACGGAGGAAACTCATTTCGACCGCTTGTATCCGGGATCTTGTCCTTTCGGTCATGACCCAAAGCTCATGACCATAGGTGAGGGTAGGAACGTAGATTGACCGGTAAATCGAGAGCTTCGCCTCTCGGCTCAGCTCCTTCTTTACCACAACCGACCGGTACAGCGACTGCTGTAACAGTCAAGGGCATCAAACTCGAAAATAATAGCATAATAACCTATAAATTTTCTTCTTGGTTTAATGTGAAAAAAAAAAATGACATTATGCCTATACGTAATAGCAACACCAATTTTTTGTCTTTGATTTATTGCAAAGAACATTAAATTCTGATATCCTTTAACAATAAAATGTCAATAAACAGAACAAATATGAACAACCTGAAATATCTAAAGAAAAATAAGTGCAATTTTAACAATATTCTGCCTGTTTTGTGTCTTGGTAGATCTGATCTGTAATGCACATGTAGAAATCATAAGTTGAGGCATAATATTGATAAAGTTTTGTTTATTTTTCTTCAGAAATTTCTGGGTTTTTTTTTTTTTTTTTAGATTATTCACATCTTTTTTGTTTTGGATAGTTTGTAAAATGTAAAAATTTTCATAATTTTTTTTTTTTTTTTTTTTTTTTGCACTGAAAAATTTAGAGTTGCTGTTATTTATAGACTATTCTGGTATTATTTTACCGGTTCTGGCCCACTGGAGATCAAATTGGGCTAAATATGACCCCTGAACCAAAATGAGTTTGACACCCCTGCTGTAGAGCGTGGTATCCTCTCCTCCTCCCCCCAGACTAGGGGTTGACAGATCCAGCATGAGCGTCTACTACTCGTGTTTCCACTAATCTTTGCCACCACACCAGAAATTTCATCCAAAAAAAATCCTCACCAGACTGATTCTACATAAGTCTAATATACAGGGGTTGGACAAAATAATGGAAACACCTTAAAAAATCAACAAAATATAATTTAATATGGTGTAGGTCCGCCTTTTGCGGCAATTACAGCCTCAATTCTCCGAGGTATTGATTCATACAACTTGTGAATTGTTTCCAAAGGAATTTTAAGCCATTCTTCAGTTAGAATACCCTCCAACTCTTTTAGAGATGATGGCGGTGGAAATCGACGTCTTACTTCAATCTCTAAAACTGACCATAAATGCTCAATAATGTTGAGGTCTGGGGACTGTGCCGGCCATACGAGATGCTCAACTTCATTAGAATGTTCCTCATGCCATTCTTTAACAATTCTAGCTGTATGGATTGGGGCATTATCATCTTGAGGTGAAGGTGTTTCCATTATTTTGTCCAACCCCTGTATCATAGGCCAGGACAAACATCCTGCCCACTCAAATGAAAGTTTACACAGATTCAGGAGATAGGGAAAAGGGAAATGAGCCTTACGTTTCACTTAACTTCCGCGAAGTACAAGCGGCACGGATCCGATTTTTTGATGAGATGAGTGTCTTGTCGTGAGAGTGTTTCAGAGAGGTGTAATGCATCTGGCCTCCTCCTGTAGGAGCCATGGTGGGGTCTGAACAGTCTTATGGCTCCACTTCATCTCTACTGAGTCTGTAGTCGTGCTGGGATAAAACAGGTCGTTTATCCTTATCATCATAGGAAGAAAAAAAAATCTCCTCCTGCCATGAAGCTGTTGTCACTGTGTCTGTCACTGTGGTTCCCCGGGGCTACACTTTGTATGGCTTTCACTCTGTGCTATTTTCACAGTTTGTTCCTCATTTGACTGTATTTTGCACACATGTCAGCTACATCTGTCACATCCCCTTCAGGGAAGCCATATCAGCAGGTTTAGATGGCTACAATGGAGCACTGATGGCTGTTTTCACTGCCAAAGGAAACTGGTGCCGGTGGCTTTTACTCCCACATTCATTCCTGTTCATGTTGTGGGAAGAGCAGTTATCTTAAAATGAGGATAATTAGTTTGATTATGGCATTGTAGTTATAGCATGTTCTGGTTAAGAGACATATGCAAGAACACTCTGGGAGGGTTGGGAGGAGATTTACTGATTTACTGTGTTGTTTAGTCACAAATACAGAGAAAATACTAGGATCCTTAAAACATAAAGATGCAGTGCTACTTTTGTGTCAGTTCCCAAATAAATTATTCTCTCTATTTAATCTTTCTTAAGTCATTTATCTCCATTTAGTCCAGAGGTTCCCAACCTTTTTCAGCCCGTGACCCCATTTTAATATCACGAATTTCCGGTGATTCCAGACATTCCAAATTGAGCCTTTTTTTTTTTTTTTTTGCCAAAATTAATTTATTTTTGATCATGTAATAGTTTGCTATACTATGTTGCAAATAAACGTTAATTTTTTGTTGACATTTAGTCTATATAATGTATATTATTATGGACGGAGGCAGTAAATCCAGGTGTAGATTACTGTACAAAGGGAGAATTGGATTTTCCTTGGTCAGGATATGTACAGTCAGCCCAGCTGTGATTTACAAGGAGGACAATTAATACTGAACAAACAAGAACTCAAACTATGAATTATGAAAGAGCTGCAGCATCTGAAACTGACCACAATGAACATTTGACACATAAACAGAACCACAGTGCTGCAGTTTCAGAACCACAGTTTGTCATGTCTTTATGGATTGTGATTGTCTCTGTCAACTCACCATATATTTTTTATTAGTAAGTTTGTGTCATGATAAAAGCATACAGGCCACCGTAGCAACTACGTCATCACGCACAAAACGTAAACAGGAAATGTTTTTGTTGTTAGACTTGACATGTGCCTGTCCTGCTTTATATATATGTATATATATATATATATATATATATATATATATATATATATATATATATAAAAACACCGTTCAGAAGTTGAACTGCCTCTTCATTTATTACTCACTATACACGACATGGTGTCAGAAGTGGCCGACAGGACGCCTGCATAACGGAGTGATGGCAAAGTTCGGACCACCAGAACATTTTGATTTTTCAAGACCGGCTGAATGGACAATGTGGCGCCGCCGTTTCGACCGCTACAGAATAGCCTCGAAGCTAAACAAAGACAGCGGTGAGGTCCAGGTAAACACGCTTCTCTATGCCATTGGAAGAGAGGCAGAAGCCATATTTGACTCGTTTGTGTTTAGTGATGGCGAGGAGACTGATAATGAAAACGAAGAAGAGGAAGATGTGGAAAGACCCAGGCCACAGTTGGACTATGACAAAGTGATTAAAAAGTTTAGCGACCACTTTGTGCCAAAGCGCAACGTGATTCACGAACGTGCATGCTTTTACAAACGAGTGCAGAAGCCCGGCGAATCGGTGGAGGGGTTCGTGAGGAGTTTATACAAATTGGCTCAGTACTGCGAGTTTGGAGGTATGAAAGATGAACAAATCAGAGACAGAATTGTGATAGGCATATCAGACAGCGATGTGTCACAGAAGCTGCAGCTTGAAACTAACCTCACACTTGAGAAAGCTATTCAAATAGCAAGGCAAAGTGAACAGATAAAGCAGCAGAACACCAGTATGCGGGCGGACTGTGCACTGGATGCAATGAAACAAGGCAGGCGACAGTTATATGATAAAAAGGGAACTGTGCACAGCCAGCGAGGGAGAGCTGAGGACCGCGAGCAGAGTTCTACTAGCTGCAACATGGAAAAGGCAACATGGAAAAGCACAGCCCTGCCCAGCAAGAAATAAAAGGTGCAGGAAATGCAACAAAATTGGTCATTTTGAGGTGGCTTGTTTCACAAAAACACTGAAAGAAGTAACTGTCGTTACCAAAGAGTCGGACACAGAGGATCAGTTTTTCCTGGAGCTGTGAATGAGGACAGTGTCATTGAGCAACATGGTACAGACGAGGAATGGTTGTGAACTTACCTGTCAATGGCAGCACGGTCGAGTTCAAAATTGACACAGGAGCCGACATTACAGTCATGGCAGAGAGTGAAGTTAACAAGTTACAACACTGCCCCCGTCTGGTCGCTCAGAGAAAGTCACCACATATTACAAGCCGAGGAGGAAAAGTACAGTGCACAGGAAAATTCCTGGCCACTAGTCACTACAAGGGACAAAAGTATAAGTTTTGGATAACTGTTATCACTGGCCCTTACGCACACAACCTGCTAGGTGGCAGCGTAGCCAAGAGAATGGGTCTCGTCAAACGAGTTGATGGGATAAACTCTGGACTATTGGAGGACGTTTTTGGGGACATTGGTCTTCTAAAATGTGATCCGGTGAGGATTGAACTGAAAGCCAATGCTGAGCCCTACTCCCTAACAACACCACGAAGAGTGCCTTTTCCCCTTTTGCCAAAAGTCGAAGCTGAACTAAAGCGCATGTTAACACTGGGGATAATCGAAGAGGTCACAGAGCCCACTGATGGTACCAGTCGAAAAGAAGAACAGAGAAAGAGTCAGGGTGTGTGTTGACCTGAAGCGCCTAAACAATGCAGTTAAATGTGAAAGGTTCATTCTGCCAACGCTGGAGGACGTAGCCCCAGAACTGGCAGGAGCTAAAGTGTTCTCAACATTGGATGCGTCATGTGGATTCTGGCAGATTCCTTTGGAAGAAAGCAGCAGAAAACTAACTACTTTCATCACACCCATGGGCAGATTCTGTTTCAAACGCTTACCTTTTGGAATTACGTCTGCCCCTGAAATATTCCAGAGACAAATGTCAGAGTTATTAAAGGGTCACGACGGTGTGGTAGTTGTGATGGACGATGTACTAGTCTTTGGGACAACAAAAGAAGAGCACGACAAACGTCTGAGCAAAGTTCTGAAAACAATCAAAGAAAGTGGACTGAAACTGAACAAACAGAAGTGTCATTTCTCAAAATCTGAAATACAGTACTTTGGCCACATAATCAGTGCTGAGGGAATGAAACCAGACCCCGACAAAGTCAGGGCCATTACCGAAATGCCAAGCCCAAGAAATGTGGAAGAGCTTCGCCAGGTCCTGGGCCTTGTCAACTACGTGGGACGGTTTCTCCCAGACCTGTCAACCAAGTTACATCCGATCACTGAACTGCTCAGGAAGGAGAGCAAGTGGACTTGGGACTATGCACAAGAGCAAGCGTTCAGGGAGGTAAAGACTATGCTTGTATCAGCACCAGCACTTGTGTACTATCATCCTAATAAAGAGACAGTCATTAGTGCAGATGCCAGCAGCTTTGGCTTGGGAGCCACTCTACTACAGGTACATGAGGGTAAGTTAAAGCCAGTAGCTTTCTGTTCCCGCACTTTAACTGACTCAGAGAAAAGATACTCACAAATTGAGAAAGAGTGTCTAGCTGGTGTATGGGCCTGTGAGATTTGCACGGTATGTACAGGGCATGGACAGTTTCCGATTGCAAACAGATCACGAACCACTGGTCCCTTTAATAAACACTTATGACTTGGACAAAGCCCCTCCCAGGTGTCAAAGACTTTAAATGCGTCTTTAGAGGTTTCAGGTGGTTGCAGAGCATGTCCCAGGAAACAACTGGCTGTAGCGGATGCTCTCTCCAGAAACCCACTGAGCAACACAAGTGACAACAGCACTGACAAAGAGGTACAAGTTTACTTACAATCTGTTGTGTCAAATGCACCCGTGCCACCACAAAAGCTAAGAGAAATCCGAGCAGCCACACAACAGGATGAAGAGTTGAAAAAAGTAATCAGCCTAATACAGAAAGGTTGGCCACCCAGACAGTCACTACATCCTAAACTCTATGGCTACTATTCATCGCGTTCACAACTCTCAGAGGTAGATGGACTGGTTTTGTATCAGGACAGACTAGTCATTCCTGCAGCTCTCAGGCCTGATGTTCTAAAACGCATTCACGAGGGCCATCAAGGACTAACTAAGTGTCGCGCCCAAGCAAGGATGTCAGTATGGTGGCCTCGCATCAGCACAGATATTAGACAGCTTGTTACTACATGCAGATTCTGTATTGAGAACAAACCTTCACAAAGACATGAACCTCTCCTCCCTACTCCTCTACCTGAAGGACCCTGGCAGCGTATCGCAGCTGACCTATGTGAGTTTGAGAAACAAAACTATCTGATTGTCACTGACTACTATTCCAGAGACATTGAGATAAGTCACCTGTCAATCACTTCAAGTAGACAGGTCATTGGTAGACTAAAAAGCATGTTTGTGAAATGGGGAATACCACTGGAGCTAGTTACTGATAATGGCACGCAATTCACGTCCGATGAGTTCAAGCAGTTTTGTGCGGAGTACGGATTCACACACGTAACCTCCAGCCCACACTTTCCACAAGCAAATGGTGCTGCAGAGCGGGCTGTCCAGACTGCAAAACATATCCTGAAACAACCAGACCCGCATTTAGCTCTAATGTGCTACAGAGCTTCTCCAAATACTGCAACTGGTGTGAGCCCAGCAAAGATAATGACAGGCAGACACATCAGAACCACACTACCAATGCTGGAGAACAAAATGCAGAGTGAGCCTGTAAACAAACAAAGCATTCTACATAAGGACACTCAGACCAAGTCATCCTACAAGTTCTTCCATGATCGCCACCACTCAGCTCAACAGCTGCCTGAGCTACTGCCTGGACAGGATGTCAAAATGAAGTTGGATGGAGAAAAAGCATGGAAAACTTCAGCTAAAGTCCTCAGCAAATGTGATGAACCACGTTCTTACTTGGTGAAAATGGATAATGGTACAGTATCACGCAGAAACAGGAGACATCTACAACTTGTTCCAGATCCAACACAGCCACAGGAACTGTCACCAGGGGGCTCCCCAGTAAAACCGTCTAGTAGCCCTCTTGTGATCATTCCCAATGACCAAAATGGTTTGGACACAGGACAATCTGATGAGACTTTAAAACAGCCACAACACTCAACACCACGCAAAGTTGTGCAAGTGACCTCCAGAGGTCGAGCCATAAGAGTTCCTCAGAGGTACACAGATTAAACTAAGGTCAAAGTTGTTTGAAAGAAAAAAAAAAAGGGGTTGAACAAATGTGTTTACACTGAAATGTTATTGTTTTGTTCATAAGATTTAAGATGATGCATTTTGGAATAAGCATTTTAATTTGTGATACTGTATGTAATGCTACATGTATTGATTAAAAAAAAAAAAAAAAAGTCAATGTTTACATAGCAGAGGTTTAAGGTATTTATGTTTTGAACACAGCTAATGTTTAAAAAAAAAAAAAAAAAATGTATGCAAGAATGATAATCTTTCCTTAGGGGGGGAGATGTCATGATAAGAGCCTACAGGCCACCGTAGCAACTACGTCATCATGCACAAAACGTAAACAGGAAATGTTTTTGTTGTTAGACTTGACATGTGCCTGTCCTGCTTTATATATATATAAAAAACACCGTTCAGAATTTGAACTGCCTCTTCATTTATTACTCGCTATACACAACAGTTTGTTTGTTTGTTTGTTTGTTTTATCAATTACTAGAAATTTCAGGCGATCCCACGTGGGGTCCCGACCCTAAGGCTGAAAATACACTGATTTAGTCTATTATTTTATTAACCTCTGTATTTTGCATTTTTCAGTGAAAATCAGGTATTTTCCCATATTTAATTTATTGTTCATCAAAGCTCAGATTAAAGTTGGGGGTTCATATATCAGAAACAGAAAACTGAACAAAAAGTGACTTTTTCAACAAAATATATCATTGACTGAACATAAACCCAGGGTGTCCATCCACTGTCATTGATCCAACTCCGTGGGTTTTACTGGTGAATCGATGTTGTAGATGATGTTGATGATGATGTTGTAGATGTTTTCACACTCACTATGGAGCCTCTGAACGTCCAAATGAGCCAAAGAAAAAAGTTTTAAATACATTTAAAACAGCACAAATACTATACATATGACAAAACAATATTACTTCCAAGTAACACAGACATTATTCACAGATAGAGAGACGGGTTATAACTAAAGAGAGAAACTAAATATGAAACAACATTTTGCAAGAATAAATAAAAACAAGTGCATTTTATGTTGTGGAGTCGTTTTGTGAAATACAACGGAACTAAATATCAAACAGTGTGAAAACATCACAAAATTTAAGATGTGGCAAAATCTTATTTTCCAGAGATATAGTAACAATTAACAGGAGTACAACAGTAATAGTTATTGATGGGACGTAATCATTTGTTGTCTTTTTCAGTAATTTAATTGCTGACCTATTCTTTTTTATGGACTGTATATATTAGCTGATTATTGAAGTCAATGTAAAATTGAGGTCAGACAATATAAGCTGGGCTTCTTCCTACTCCATTTCAGACATAAAGTGTTATTACACGACAATCAAATAGTTGTATATTGTGTTACATTTTTTTCTTTTTTTGGTTAACTTATTGCCTTCAGTATTCTGGAATGTCCTGTTTAAATTAGTAATCTATTTATTTTTAAAATTTATTTATTTTTTGTTCACCTTTATATCTTATTCCTACTTATGTTTGAAATAAAACTTTTATTATTATTATTATTATTATTATTATTATTATTATTATTATTATTATTATTATTTCTAATAATAATAATAAATAAGTGAACTGTGAATTAACTTAGAAATTTGAGATCTACTTGCTGTTTTTTTTTTTGTTTTTGTATTATTGGACTTTTTTTTTGTTCACCTTTATATTTTATTCCTACTTACGTTCGAAATAAAGTTTAGCATTATTATTATTATTATTATTATTATTATTATTATTATTAGAAAAAATAAGTGAACTGTAAATTAACTTAGAAATATGAGATCTGCTTGTTTTTTTTTGTTTTGTTTTGTTTTTTTCTTCCACATTATTGGACTTTGGACTTTCAGCACAGAATACTCCTCCATCACTAAATAGCATTATCTGTCCCCTATTGTGTAAAAAAAAAAAAAAAAAAGTTATATATATTTTCATGGGTTCTGTACATTTAAGCTGTTCTGAATTCAACATGTTTTCATCCTGGTTTTAACTGAAGCTTTGTATTTGCAGCTTTTCTTGTCTCCAGTTTGTAGTGACCAGGTTGTACGACTCAGGAGGTTTTATCCTTGTCCTCCTGGCCCTGCTGCTCTCTTCACCCACTCTCTGAACTCTGTTTCTAGTGTGTTGCGCGGCAGAAAGGACTCTCTGATTTGCATAGAAATACCCATAATGTGCACTGAGGCTTCGGCTCTTCAAAGGGCAGTGCAGCATTACGGTGAATGAACCATGGGCCGTTTAGTCTGCGTGTATTGACTTCACTCTCTAAACGGACTTGTGTTTAATTGTTTGCTCCTCAGTAATACAATTGATGTAGAATATTGTGGTGCACATGTTTTTGCAGCTTCTCACATAGACTTCTAATCAGGTCTGGAGGATTTAACATCCTGCACCATCCTGTACTAAAACTGAATAGGTCTTTTATGGCACAGCATGGCAAATCAATGAACTGGGCTTAAAATGCAGATGGTTTATTGACCAATAACCGTGTCAGCTGCTCCATTAACACTGCACAAAATCGCATAGAACACAGATTTTTTTTTTTCCCTATAAAAGCATGTTTCTCTGCGGCATTTGTCTGTGCATACATGATTTCAGCAGTCTCGCAGCTGATGACTATGGTAAGTAATACACTTCCTTCCCCAAATCAGACCCTATAAATGTCATGTGAACAGCCAGATGTCTGTCATATCATGTGTCATAGTCCCCTCTCCAATGACATCCCCTTTCAGCTTGCATTACCAGCCTGCACATGGCCTTTCTGCTTGTCACCTCTTATCTTCCTCCTCATTTCCTCTGAGATCCCAGCCATCTGCAGACCGCCTCTGTCTGTGGCGTCCTACCAGAGAGAGTTAAAGGCCTCCGAGAAAGTTCAGCACACAGACGAGGCCCAGCTGAAGGACAATACAGAGCCATGTCTCCAGCTGGTCCTTAAAATGGACTGGAGGGAATCTGTATCCTTCAGGCCACAGGTGTCAAACATGCGGCCCGGGGGCCAAAACCGGCCCGCCAAAGGGTTCAATCCGACCCCTGGGATGAATTTGTGAAATGCAAAAATTACACTGAAGATATAAACAATCAAGGATGTTCAAATCATTTTAGGTCATTTCAATCTAAAGTGGATCAGACTAGTCAAATACTTATATGTATATATTCTTTGCATGGAGCCTATCCCAACTGCAGGTTCAAAAAATGAATAAATAAATGAACACATATCCATTTTACTACAGAATTTTCTTTCCTGTACATGTGTGATTTTACTTCTGGTTTTCAGGGTAATTTTTTTTTAAATTTATTCTTTTTCTTATTTTCATTGTGGGTTTGATTTTTGTACACCTTGTTCTAAAAAAAAAAAAAAAAAGAAAAGAAAAGAAAAATGCTGTGTGGCTCTGAATTCAGGGTTTATTTATTTTTTTGTTATTTTTCTTTTTTTTGACAGGACAGTGACTATTGTATTTTTCTGTCAGATTTGTACTGCCTGAATTGTTGAGTTTGTCTTTGTTGTGCCATACTTTTCAATTAAAAAAAAAAAAAAAAGACTAGTCAAATACTATCATAATAACCTATAAATAATGAAAACTGTAAATTTGTCTTTGTTTTAGTGTAAAAAAAAAACAAACAGTAAAATTACACAAAAATGTTTACATTTAGGGCAACACGCTGGTGCAGTGGTTAGCACTTGTGCCTCACAGCAAGAAGGTCCTGGGTTCGATTCCAACACCAGTCGATGGGGGGTGGGACCTTTCTGTGTGGAGTTTGCATGTTCTCCCTGTGTCTGCGTTGGTTCTCTCCGAGTACTCCGGCTTCCTCCTACCATCCAAAGACATGCACTAATAGGTTAATTAGTTCATCTAAATTGCCCATAGGTGTGAATGTGACAGTGATTGTTTGTCTCTATATGTTCAGCCCTGCGATGAACTGGAGACTTGTCCAGGGTGTACCCCACCTTCGCCCCTATGTAGCTGGGATAGGCTCCAAGTGACCCCCGTGACCCTAGTGAGGATAAAGTGGGTTCAGAAAATGAATGAATGAATGTTTACATTTACAGAGTAGCCTTTAACAAAAAATATCTGAAATGAATATGTGAATATCTGAAATGTCTTAAGAGAAGTATATGGAATTTTAATAATATTCTCCATGTTATTTAATGTTTTCTGTGTTTGTTTATCTATCTATCTATCTATCTATCTATCTATCTATCTATCTATCTATCTATCTATCTATCTATCTATTTATTAGGGACAGTGCATATTAATGAACATCGACAACAATTGCAGCTGTAAATATGCCAGATTGTAGCAGCGGTGCTAATTTCCATCTGTAGTCCCTAGGCAGGTGACAGGAAAGACAGTTGACAAAAAGGCCAAACATCATAAAAACACACAGAACAACATAGTGAGGACAATCTGCTGATGGTCACAGGTTTGTTTTTCCTTCATCCAGTGTTTAAGTTGTGATTTGAAGGAGACATATGATGGTGAGTGTCTTATGCTGAGCGGTAAACTGTTCTAATATTCAGTTTGTTTTAGTGCAAAAAAAACCCATTAAATTATGAAAATACTTACTTTTTTAAACTATCCAAACAAAAAAGATGTGAATAACCTGAAAAAAATCAAATTTCTTAAGAAAAATAAGTGCAATTTTAACAATATTATGCCTCAACTTATCATTTCTACATGTGCATTATGGATCGGATCTACAAAGACACTAGTAACAGGCAGAAAATTGTTACAATTGTGCTTAATTTTCTTTAGACATTTCAAGTTGTTCATATTTGTTCAGGTTATTCACATTTTATTGTTTCAGGATAGTTTGTAAATGTAAATATTTTCTGCAGTAAAACAAAGACAAAAATTAGACGTCATTATTTATAGGCATAGTGTAAGATTTTTTTTTTCTTTCCACATAAAACTGAGAAGAAAATATGGAGTCATTATAGTCTGTAGGTTATTATGCTATTATTTTACTGTAGATCATATTAGTTTGTATGTGGAACATGAACTAAAATAAGTTCAATGGCCTTGACTGTGAAATTTTAGCACTTTGCAAATTCAACCCACAGGCCGGACTGAAACCTTTGGCCCCTGGGCTGCATGTTTGAGACCCCTGATGAAGATGTTCATGGAAACTAAAAAAGTAAATTCAAAGGTTTTTATATTACAAACAGAAAAAAAATCTGAAAAAATAACTTTTTTCAGCAAAGATATTAATAACTGAATGTAAAAACAAGTGTCTCCATTCACTGTCATTGATCCAACTCCATGGGCTTCACTGGCGAATCAGTGTTGTAGCAGAGGACGGTGTTTCCATGTTCATCACTGGGGGGGTCAACCCAGGTCCTTTATAATCCCAGAGAAGTAAACATGACTTTCACTTATCTTTTATAATGATCCCAAATGTCAAATACACTATATTGCCAAAAGTATTCACTCACCTGCTTTGACTCTCATATGAATTTCAGGTCCATCCCATTCCTAGTCTATGGGTTCAATCTGACGTGGGTCCACCCTTTGCAGCTATAACAGCTTCAACTCTTCTGGGAAGGCTGTCCACAAGGTTTAGGAGTGTGTTCATGGGAATTTTGGACCATTCTTCCAGAAGTGCATTTGTGAGGTCACACACTGATGTTGGACAGAAGGCCTGGCTCTCAGTCTGCGCTCTATTCATCCAAAGGTGTTCTATGGGGTTGAGGTCAGGACTGTGTGCAGGCCAGTCCAGTTCATCCACACCAGACTCTGTCATCCATGTCTTTGTGGACCTTGCTTTGTGCACTGGTGCACAGTCATGTTGGAAGAGGAAGGGGCCGGCTCCAAATTGTTCCCACAAAGTTGGGAGCATGGAATTGTCCAAAATGTCTTGGTCTGCTGAAGCATTCCCAGTTCCTTTCACTGGAACTAAGGGGCCCAGCCCAGCTCCTGAAAAACAACCCCACACCATAATCCCCCCTCCACCAAACTTTACACTCGGCACAATGCGGTCCGACAAGTATCGTTCTCCTGGCGACCGCCAAACCCAGACCCATCCATCAGATTGCCAGATGGAGAAGCGCGATCGGTCACTCCAGAGAAGGCTCCTCCTCTGCTCTACAGTCCAGTGGCGGCGTGCTTTACACCACTGCATCTGGCGCTTTGCATTGCACTTGGTGATGTATGGCTTGGATGCAGCTGCTCGGCCATGGAAACCCATTCCATGAAGCTCTGTGCGCACTGTTCTGGGGCTAATCTGAAGGACACATGAAGTTTGGAGGTCTGTAGCGACTGACTGCAGAAAGTTGGCGACCTCTTAGCACTCTGCGCCTCAGCATCCGCTGACCCTGCTCCGTCAGTTTCCGTGGCCTACCACTTCGTGGCTGAGTTGCTGTCGTTCCCAAACACTTCCACTTTCTTATAATACAGCTGACAGTTGACTGTGGAATATTTAGGAGCCGGGAAATTTCACCACTGGATTTGTTGCACAGGTGGCATCCTATCACAGTTCCACGCTGGAATTCACTGAGCTCCTGAGAGCGACCCATTCTGTCACAAATGTTTGTAAAAGCAGTCTGCATGCCTAGGGGCTGGATTTGACACACCTGTGGACATGGAAGTGATTGGAACACCTGATTCTGATTATTTGGATGGGTGAGCCAATACTTTTGGCAATATAGTGTATATCCTTGTGCATGTAGTGTTTGTGCCTTCCACAGCAGAGGGCAGCAGTCTCCATGATAAACAGAAGCACTGCTGCTGCCAGTACATCTACTAACACCCAGGGAACACTCTGAGCACATATGAACACCATTTGTACACCAGAGCCGATAGCAATGATATGCATCTGATTAACTGTTGCATTTTCCAAGCAAAACTGCTCCTTACATGTATTACACGTATAAATCCAAAAACTAGAGACGGTCTCTACTCTCATGGCAGCGAATCTGTAGCAGTTGCTAGGGAGATGATGTAGAATGTAACCATGCATTTCATCAGTGCAGACCGGGAGGTTGAGGTGAGATTTCATTAAGTGGCCTCCCTCAGCCAAAACACCCTCTCCTCTGCCAGGTCTAATCCATCAATGCAATCTGTACTCCAATCTGTCCTATTGTTTCCTCTCCTCTTTTATCATCAGTTTTCTTTTCATGCCTCGGCCTCAGTTTAAACACTTCTATGAGTCTAATCTTCCTTCCTTCACATTCTGTAGTCTGGCATCACCTGTCTCTGTTCTTTGTGTCTTTATTTTGTGGACAGCCTTTCACCTTTAGAATAGAATAGAATAGAATAGAATAGAATAGTCATGTGCACAGATACATTGCAGTATAGGTACACTGGAATTCCTGTGCATTTCCCTGAGTTACAGAATCAAAAAAAAGACATGAACAAAAACAGAAACAACACATAAACACACCTAAAACATGTAAAAAAAAAAAAAAAAAAAAGGTATTCCTCAGACAAACACAAATACGCACTTGTAAAATAAAGTACTGTATCAGAAAAATACATACATACATACATGCATATTTACATATATACATACATGCATATTTACATACATACATACATACATACATACATGCATATTTACATACATACATACATACATACATGCATATTTACATACAT